>NC_085880.1:32617765-32642765 GCF_034702125.1 Engraulis encrasicolus
AGAGGGGCATTGGCAGGCTTATGATCAGGTCAAGGGGGCGTTGGGAGGCTTACGATGAGGTCCAGTGGGCGTTTCCTTAAAAACAGGTTGAGAACCACAGAGATAGGCTATTAAAAACTGGATGCAAACAAAACACAGAAGATTGGTCTTCACACCCCTGACTCGTCACACTCAAGTCGGAGTCACAGGACTCGAGTCCACATCTCTGATGACATTACTTACAACATTATTCCATTATTACGCACGCATCATTAATTAAGGTTGGATTCATGTATGATTGGATCAATATATCAGGATTTTCATCAGCAGTGTTAATATATGATATATTAACACTTGTAATTCACACCATTAATTACCCTTGGTTGTACGACAATTACTTAATGGTGAGTCATCATGACTACAATAGTGACTCCTCATTGACTAATAATAGATTAAACATCACTGCATACATAAATTATGTGTTAATTCACCATGAATCATACATTAATTATAAAATTATCCGTTATTATTCATGTAAAATTATTGTAAAGTGTTACCCAATATTCATCATCATCATCATCATCATCATCATCATCATCATCATCAACTGCATCACCATCAACATCATCAACTCTGATGGATATTGCAGAGTAGCACCTTGGCAAGCAATTCATTAACTAGGAAAAGACATTAGCCTTCCTCATACCAATTTGATTTGTAGAGAGGGTCTGGAATGGGCTGAGATGAGAGACCTTCACTGGAGGGAGGGGTGAACTCCGTTGAAATGTGCGTCTTATTTTACCCAATGGCTTCAAATACTTAAAAAGCCATTACTAATGGGAGGGATGAGATGAACCCTGTTGAAGTTTGAAAAGTGCATTGCGCCCTCCCTGGCTCCCTGAACGGCTGCTTGTCTGATAACTAAGACTTGACCTTCCCAGAACACCTGGCCCAGAAGCCATGTGGATGGATCTTGCTTTTGGCTGGGGCTCTTGCGCATGGTAAGCTCTGGCTTTCACTGCATAGTGGAATCATCTTCCTACTCCTCCTAATCAACAGCCTTGAAGGCCATTGCAGAAGTGCACCCCAAGGAAACCATTGATTAACTATACTGCCCTGTTGGTTATCTATACTACTCTACTGATGATCTATACTGGCCTACTGATTATCTATACTACTACCCTACGGTGCCACTGATAAAAATGCCTTCAAAGCCTTTGCATTAGGTTGGACATTTTAGTTACTGCAGATGGGACATGGCAATATCTATAAAACAGGACACATTTGGACCATAAGGCTTTTTCACAAGATAAATGAGGACCATTTTCGATCTTTACATAATTTTGACAAAATATGTATTTACCGCACTTTGCCTTTAAAGGGCAATAAAGTGACAGAACACAGTACAGTGAAGACACTTTCTTCCTCCTCCTCCTCCTCATCATCATCATGTTGAACATAATGAGAGTACCGAGACTATTCATGTGGTGTACATAATCGTGCATTTGAAGCATTTCACATTTCAGGGTGATAATTAAAGAGAACATCCTTACCAAACCATGTGGACTGATCCCCTTATGCCGTGTACAGACCAGGAGCGAACGGAGCAAATGAAGCGACGGAAGTAATTATTTCTCTATGGAGGGCACGCGACCTGCGCTACCAAAGCGAATTCGCCAGGAGCGAAGCTTCTTGCGCTACCAGAGCGAATTTTGACGATTAAACTAAATCTAATCGCAGGCGAATTCGCTCTGACGCTGTTCGGCGAAAACCAATCGGAACGTTCATATCTTCGAATGTCCCAGGCTGTCAAGCCAGAGCCGTTATGTGATTAGCTGAATCAAACATGTCAATGCTGCGTCTCGAGCGAGTACAGCGAATTCAAGGCGAAACTTCTTCTGCTACCCACGCTACCAGGCAGCGTAGTTCGCTCTTGGTCTGGACACGGCATTACACTTCAATATCCTACCACCATGATCATCACAGTGAGAGAGCATCCTTACCAAACCATGCAGGCTGCTCCCCTTGTACTTCGATGGCCAGGCCAAAGTCTGCCAGCTTCACTGCTGCTCCCTTCATCTTACTGGCCAGGAGCAGATTCTCTGGCTGCAAAACACACACAGACACAGACACAGACACAGACTCGATTAGTTTGAACATGCACCATGGAACTGAGAGCTTGCGGTCGTATCTGTGTTAGGGATGGGAATTTTTGGAAAACGCACTATTAGAAAATTGATGGCCACTATTTGAATATTCCAATTAGGGATGCACGATGTCAAAAATTTCGGCCGATACCGATATCCGATTATGATATTGCGGTTTTGGCCGATGACCGATATTAACCGATACCGATGTTTTTCTTTCTTTTTTAAAAAAAAGAGATGACAATGATGCAAACAAACAGAATTTTTGAATGTCGTCTTATTTCCAAAAACACTTTTTAACTCCCTGTGATAATTAGATAAAAAATAGAGACAAAATAGAAGACAAACAGTGAAAGTCATCGTCAAGTCCATTCTTTTAGAACCGTAACATACAAAAAAAAACATCGGCATTAACATCGGCCCAGTTTTACCCATCAGACCGATGTCCGATGTGTTGAATATTGGCCGATATCGACCGATACCGATACATCTGGCCGATACATCGTGCATCCCTAATTCCAATAATACTTGAATAATATTCTCCCTGGCTGTAAACAGTATGTGTGGGAATTTCTGACACACATGTTTAAAATGTCTTCATTGTCACTTAACACAGTAAGTATTTTTATGTGGCATCTGTATTGTTATGAGTGTGGATCTTGAAACCGACATCTCGAGTTTTTGAATTAAAAAGGTCTAAAAGGACATTCTAAATTTGAACATATATTGACTATATTAACATTCAAAACTGGAGTCCCATTCCTAATACAGACAGTTCACTGTACCCCACCCCACATGTGTTGTGTAGACATGGTCCATCACCATGATGGAAACCTTTGTGCTCCCTCTCCATCTACCATACACATTTGTCATGAAACTGACCTACGGTACGAGGACCCTCCTCTCACTAGGTACCCAGTTATACTTAATACACTATCCAACCCCCTGACCACACAATACACTTGTCACTCTTTCTTTGTCTCTCTTTCTTTCTTTCTTTTTCTCTCGCTCTCTCTCTCTCTCTCTCTCTCTCTCTCACACACACACAAACACACACACGCACGCACGCACACACACACAGACACACACAGACACACACACCCCACTCACTCCTCTACATCAGCCATTCTCAAACTTCAGAACACCAAGGCCCACTTTGAAATGTGAAAAAATTCTGGGGCCCACCTAACCATATAGCACAATATAACATAATAAATTACATTATTACATTAAATTACTTACATTATATTACATTATATTACATTATATTATATTATATTATATTATATTATATTATACTATATTATATTATATTATATTATATTATATTATATTATATTATATTATATTATATTATATTATATTATATTATTGTTATATTGTTATGAATAATTACAAGTTAGGGCCTATTTTCAGAAAGTTATGGCCACTGAGGGGCCTCCTAAATACTCAATATGAAATTAGCATGAAACAAGTCAGCATTCACAGCTCAAAGAAATAGGCATCAGATAAGTACTAAATGCTCTATTGATAGTTAGGAGGAAATAGCCAACTGTAACAAGCCAAAACGGCAAAGTTTCCTCTCACAATCGACTAAAAATGATTAAAAATATCCATTTTACACATAGGCTACATCAACACCATAAGCACGAAAACACATCACGACGGCAGATAGAAAGTGTAACGCTATACCTCGCGGGTAACTCGCGCTAATTCATTCGCGGAAGAAAATTACTTCCGCGATTGAAATGACACAATGTTTACACATAAATCCAGCCTAATAGTAGGCCTACAGCTTACCGCACCAAAACACCAAATAGGGAGGTGTAATCAAGTTTCTGGACGCACACAAGAAAGACACAAGATAACTAAACAAGATGTGAATATCTAAACAGCATGTGAGTAAATTTGAGCATCATTTTCCCAGACCTGTCGTGCCCACCTGCTATGCCGCCGCCCATAGTTTGAGAATCACTGCTCTACATCAGTGGTTCCCAACCTATGGGTCGGGACCCACCTTATGGGTCGCCAAAGATCCACAGGGGGTCGCGGAGCCCTCTTGATTTTAAGGGGTTTCATTTTAAATATATATAGCCCATGTTGAATAAGACAAAGCATTTAACTAATAGAAGCAACAAATTGTAAGTGCTACATTAAACATTTATTCTATATTTGACCAAAGACGAATTGAGGAATAAAATAAAAATAACTAAAATTAGTTTTCGCAGGAAACAGAGGGCATCTTGTGACCACAAAGCTTGCAATAGTAAAAACATGGGTCCCTTCAGAAAAAGGTTGGGAACCACTGCTCTAGATCATCCTCATCTGCCTGAGCCACACACACATACACAATCATATTCCTCATCCTCATCATCATCCTCTTTCTCATCCTTTATCTCAGTATCCTGATCTTGACACTGCTGTTCTGCTGTGTTGTGTTGTGTTCTCTAAGGGTTCTGTCTGTCCATCCCCTTCACCCAAACACATATGAAAAGTGAAAGCTTGAAAGCCCATTGGGAAACTCCAACTCCCATTGTCATTGTGACACAGCACTCCACAGCACACAAGTGAACACTGCACACAACGAAATTGCATTTATGCCTCACCCGTGCAAGGGGGCAGCCCTCAGTGGCGCCCCATGGGGAGCAGTGCGGTGGGACGGTACCATGCTCAGGGTACCTCAGTCATGGAGGAGGATGGGGGAGAGCACTGGTTGATTACTCCCCCCACCAACCTGGCGGGTCGGGAGTCGAACCGGCAACCTCTGGGATGCAAGTCTGACGCCCTAACCGCTCACCCATGACTGCCCTATGCCAGCGTCACTGAGAGGACTGCAGGCTAGCTGGGAGGGTATGACATGACCCCGCACTGCCTATGAGATGAAGCAGAGCTGGCATTACCTCCACCACCACAGCACACAGGCCACACACAATACACGCACACAAATGGACACACATGACCACACACACACACAACACACATGCGTGAGCAGCACACACGCAAGCGCGCACACACACACAATCCACCGCCAGAGGATTGCATTTCAGCTCTTCTCTGCAGAGTGATGATGTCATATCCGTTGCCATGGTAACTGCCAGTCACTAACCCCCCCACCCTCCAACTCCCTCTACCCACTTCTCTCTCTCTCTCTCTCTCTCTCTCTCTCTCTCTCAAGCCATTGGTCCTGGAGACATGCCAGTCTGAGAAAGAAAGAGAGAGAGAGAGAGAGAGAGAGAGAGAGAGAGAGAGAGAGAGAGAGAGAGAGGGAGAGAGAGAGAGGGAGAGGTGGAGAGTGGGTGGCCACAGGGTCTGAGCAACTGGAGAGCAGCCATACTTGACTGGCAAATTCAAAGTCATTCAACAGAGTAGTGCAGGGGAGGTGAGAGCTCTCCACAGGTCTGGTCAAGTGCAGCTCCTCTGAACAACTCCAGCTGGTTCTTTCAAAGTAACACACACACACGCACGCACGCACGCACGCACGCACGCGCACACACGTGCACACATACACACACAGAGTAGAGAGACACACACACACACAGAAAAGGACACAGAACACATACGTACGTATACCCATGCACACGCCCTAACAGACACACAGAATGACACAGGGATGCACGCACACACTCCTCCACTCCATGCTGCAGTTTGTGTTGAGGGTGCTGTAAAGCAGAGGTAGTCAAAGGTGACTAGGGCTGGGACGATTAATCGACTAATCGTGACTAATCGATTATATAAGTAATCCATATCGTGATATGTTTTTTTTTTCCATATCGCCCAGCCCTAGTCATTGACTAATCGTTGCATTTAATTACAATGCTTTTTTACTTACTTTACTAATGCTTTATTACTTTATTAAAACCTAAAATTGCCCAGCACGTATGAATTGGACGTTGTATCACGGAGTAAATAAGCTACTATCATGATTTAAAGCTCATTGTGAGCTCAGGGACCTAATTTTAACGGTTTCTTTCTTTTTGCTGGAGTACTTGAAAAAATAATCGTTTGACTAATCGACTATTCGAAAAAAAATAGTTGATAGATTAATCGGGAGAAAAATAATCGTTTAGGACAGCCCTAAAGGTGACCCTACTGACTAGGGGTGTAAATCACAGCCCCCATGACCATACGATACGATATCGATTAAGGCAGGGATTCAATCATTTTACTTAAGAATTTCCCACGATAGGATACGATTCGCTTTAGTTTTTTCCAATTACTTTTCCACTTCTATTATGATGGAGCTAGGGCATTGGACAGGGGCCAGCGATTTGATTTTCGAATGCCCCACGATACTATACGATTCGATTAAATTGTCAGTTGTAGGATCGATGCATCGATACATATTTATTACTGGTATTATTTACACCCCTTCTACTGACTGCAGTGAAGATTAACAAAACAAAACATATGGACACACACACACACACACACACACACACACACACACACACACACACACACACACACACACACACACACACACACACACACACACACACACACACACACACACACACACACACACACACACACACACACACACACACACACACACACACACAGAAAGCAATGCTGTGGAGAAACATCCCTTCAAAGTCCATTCATCAGACTCTGCAACATCATGAGAGAGAGAGAGAGAGAGAGAGAGAGAGAGAGAGAGAGAGAGAGAGAGAGAGAGAGCCTAAACATATGATGTGTGTGTGTGTGTGTGCGTGTGTGTGTGCGCGCATGTGTGTGTGCGTGCGTAAAAATCATTATTTAGACTTGGGATGCAAAGGGTTGGCAGAGCTGCGGGTGGCTTGGGTAATGTCGTCATGCCACCCAACACCCCCCACCCCCCAGGTGGCAGGTTGCCATGCCAACCGAGTGACTCACCTTGAGGTCCCGGTGCACAATGTCGTGCTGATGAATGTGGCTCACGCTCTCCAGGATCTGATTGATGCAGTGGCTGCAAAAGAGAGAGAGAGAGAGAGAGAGAGAGAGAGAGAGAGAGAGAGAGACAGGGTCACACGCAAGCACACACACACACATGCGTATATACACACAGACAAACACACACGCACGCGTGCACACACACACACGCATGCACGCAAATGCGTGAACACGCACACACACACACGCATACGCACGCACACACTAAAAGCTTAGCATCAGCAAAACGATACAAGTTCAATAACACATAGTCACACCCCCATAGAAAATAAGACAGCATCTTGGCTTCACGGGAGACACAGGGTCTTAACCTCGCACGCACAAACCCACACACACACACACACACACACACACACACACACACACACACACACACACACACACACACACACACACACACACACACACACACACACACACACACACACACACACACACACACACACACACACACACACACACTGTAGCCCCTTGGTCTACAAACAAAGGGCCCCGGCCCAAATCCGGCCCTGGCATGGCATGGCAAACATTTGGCCCTCAATGAGATCAAAACAACATAAATGAGTGTGGTTTTCGATCATTAAAACTTCAATGGATCAAATCTCTCCAAAGCATTCACAGAGAGTTACACCTTATGCAGAGGCGCAACTACAGTATATGCGACATATGCGTTGCAGGGGGGCGCCAGAGAGAGGGGGGTGCCAAAGAGAGGGCACGCACGAGAGAGGGAGAGGGAGAAAGAGCGCAGCCTAACTTCGTCAATCGTTTGACACGGGACAAATTGTTAGTGTAATTGTTACATATTAAAAATCTACTTATTTATATTTAAGCTTAGTGGAACACGGTCAAACTGTTTTTTTCACGGTCAAAGTTGGAGCTTTCCTTTGCGCGCACCGCTGCAGCACACGCGCCGCTTCGTGCCACTGCGCCACGCCGCACCGTGCCACTGCGCCACGCCGCACCTTTCTCACATTTTTCACCCCTGACCCGTTTTCATGCCTGTTTTTGGGAGGAGGGGCACCAAAATAGTTCTTGCATACCACCCCAGAAAGGAGTAGTTGCGACCCTGACCTTATGCTAACAGTCTCATAGCAGACATTGACAAGAAGGGAATACGGAAAGGGAAAATCTGTTTTTTGTCCGGGTATCTAACTTATTTTTGCGGCGTTGGTTTGGCCCGCAGCCTCACTTGCTCTACATAATTAGGCCCTTGAAGATACATAATTGGAGACCACTGCTGTAGCCCCTTAACATCCATATTTCCACCACTGAACATTTTAATAGTTATTGAAAAAAACGTATCTACCATAGTACTACGCCGCCATGGTAGTGCACAGGGCCTTTAGTAATACATTATGACTTTGGTCATTTCAATTCTTGTAAGCTCATTTATGACAGGGGCCATGTCCCCAAGAGGTTTAAGGAACCTTATTGAATATGATAAGAGAACAACACTCATCTTAACTTGGGTATGATATACTACGTCCACAGTAGCCAGGCTGTGCCCTGACGCAACACCTTCAGCTTTGCTACTAATCAGGTCAAGAGCAATGCAAGTACTTTCTGAGCTCCCGGAAAATCGGGAACTCCTCCCACTTTGACGGGAAGCAAACAGCCTTTAGCAAAATGTTTATTGTTATGCTCTTGGTCAAACCAAAAAGTGAAAGTCGATGATAATCAGGCTACATCCACAGCACAGCACAGCACAGCACAGCACAGCACAGCACAGCACAGCACAGCACAGCACAGCACAGCACAGCACAGCACAGCACAGCACAGCACAGCACAGCACAGCACAGCACAGCACAGCACAGCACAGCACAGCACAGTCAAGTCAAGTCAAGTCAAGTCAAGTCAAGTCAAGTCAAGTCAAGTCAAGTCAAGTCAAGCTGTTGTGGTCTCTGTAGTGAGGCAGGGGTGGAGTGTAGCCCGGGTCATCATTGTATTGGCCTTTAATCACCCTACAGAGAGCCTTTGGCAAACAGCACCAAATATAGGTGAGCTTGCCAAAGCTTATTTCCTCCTATTCAGCTCCCGTTATTTCCCCGCGGGCTGGCTGCAAATATCCCACAATTACTCTGTGCAAACAGAAAGCCAAAAATAATAGTAGCCAAACTTTGACAGCTTTTCCATGAGAATGAATTGCATCCAGCTTGTGTGCGACTCCTTTTCTCTTTTTTGTGCAAGCAAGCCAAAGGGGTGGGGACCAAAGGGTATCTCAGGCCCAGCGGGAGGGGAGGGCAGAATTGGGTCCCTCACTGTTACCTTACATGTAACGAATCAAAGGGCCCTTCAGATGATTTTGTACGGCCCCACCCATATGAAAAAGTCTTATTAAAAACGCATAATGGATTATATCTGTTCCATAAGAATAGTATAAGGATCATACAAGGCACAAACCCACATATACAAATCTAACTATTTTTTTATTCATTTTCAGTCATATATGTCATACACAATTTATGTTACTAGGGGCTTATATATTTCTTATAAGTAAAAAGATTGGAAAATAGTGCTGTTTTTGGATGAATGTCAATCAGATGTGTGCTGTATTTGTGCCATGTTGTTGTTGTATATGTTACAGTAGGCCCTATGTGTATGCCATATTTAAAGGTGCACCATGCAATATTTGTTGTAGCTTATTTCCAGCTAGGGTGACCACCTGCTAATAAGTCCAAGGGGTATCCCCCAAGGGGTCCAAGGGGTATCCCCCCCCCCACACACACACACACACATTTGTCTTTAGGCATATAGGCCTATATATATTCAAAGTGATGTAGGCCTATCCCCCTAAATCTTGGGCTTTATATGCCACACTTGCATAGGTAACATAGCATAGGTAATATTAACCTAAACAACTTAAGTTCTTCGTCAGGTTGTTTTTTTCTGGGAGCTTATTTAGACTGTCTAGGCCTGTGTTATATACGAATATTAATCTTACATTTAAAGTCTCATGCTTCATATGAGAAATGTGCAGAATTCATATAAATATTGGTGTCAGAAACTGTTTAAGAAATGTACGAATTAAATAACGTTTGCATATAATTAAATGTATAAACTTTATAAAATGCATATACGAATATTACATTTCAAGTTGTAAACTTAATATAAACTTAATATAGAAAGTCTGTAAAATCCAACTACGGAACATGTGTTATGTTATACGTAAATTGAATAAGATTTCAATATGATTTTAACATAAAACGTGTGTGATGGAGTGACCATCACTAGGGTTGTGGGTGTGTTCTGACTAACATGCCAACAAGCCTGGCTCTTTGGTGTAGCGGTCAGAGCCCTGGTTTACTACCCCAGAAGGTCTGGGTTCGAGTCCCAGCTGGGCAACTCTACTCCCCTTCGCTACAAATGGTGTCAGAAGTGGGATGGTATCGTGAGGCCATCGGAAGCGTACCCATTGGGTGTAAGCCGTAATTCCATGTGAGGGGCCCCCAGGATTGGTGACTCCGGTGTGAGGGACCCCAGTGATGGGTGAAGCATTGATGACGGGGCACACTGGATGGGAGAAGCATGATGGGCAGTTGCGTGAGGGACACCATGAGTGTGTAAACCGCACGGGTGCGCTTCCCGAAGGGGAAGGCAGTGTGATGGAGTGACCATCACTAGGGTTGTGGGTGTGTTCTGACTGACATGCCAACGACCCTGACTCGTTGGTGTAGCGGTCAAAGCCCCGGTTTACTACCCCAGAAGGTCTGGATTCAAGTCCCAGCTGCACAGTAAATGCTGTGGTGTTAATTCAACACTTACAGAGTTCATTTAAGTCCAAATGGACTCAAATGAACTCTAAGTGTTAAATGAGCACTGCAGAATTTACTGTGTGGGCAACTCTACTCCCCTTCGCTACAACGTGCATTATTTCTATAGGAATATAGTAGTTTTCTCCTATGTTTTAGTCAATATAATATAGTATTATGCATTGTGGGCATGTCAAACTCTTATAAGAATTTATACTGCATACAGCCATGTTATATGGCATGCGTATAAGTTCCATATAGTATTTCTTTTCGAAAAGGGGCCATAATCGACTATCATGATAGACATATATTAGAAAACGTATAAGTGACTCTTGCAAATCTGGCACATTTTTTCTATACGATTTCATGTAAGGAACATGCATGTTTGCTGTATATGAATCATATAATTCTTTTTCATATGGGCAGTCAAAGCTGTCGGCAGCCCTGCACATGTGTGTGCCTGTGCGCATACATATATATGTGTACACATGTATGCGTATATTATATTTAATTTCTATTCTAGTGACCTGTGGTACTAATGTTTTGTTCCTGAGGACCATCAGACTAAAGTTAACATGACTTGAAAACACAACAGACATTATTCAGGGGGACAAGGGGACACGGGTGATTTACAGGGCTACAAAGAACAAAGAATGGCTACAAGGAATGACAATAAGTGAGTGAAGAGAACGGAAATGGATGTGGGATCAAAAGACAGATTGGCAAGATGTCCAGTCCACTGCAGTTTTCCTCTTAGGGAAAAGTGGACACCGCTCTCGTGTCCAAATTTGGCCAAATCTCCTGCCTGCATTCCACTGCACTCGTTCTACTACACAAGGGCAGGCACGACGGCAAATCTCCTCCTCTCTCCTTGTTTTTTTCCCTTTTCCCTCTGTCTGTCTCGCACTTTCTCTCCCTTATCATATTGGCTCTTCCCCCCTTCTCCCTTCCAGTTCACCTTTCGTCTTAATCAAAAACATTTCTCTTCTGCAGAGTAACCTTTCCTCTGGAGATGCTGTCGATATCTCTCCATCTCTCCCTAAACAGCCCTCAACCGTTCTCCAAACCCAGCCTCACCCCCACACTGACGGGGGGGACAGGGGGGGACAAAAGGGGTCAGCTGTCTAAGGCCCAGGGGGAGGGCTGGATGGGTCCCTGTAACTCTATATGTACTGAGTCAAGGGGCCTTTGGTCCGTGCCCAGAGCCTCCTCCTCATCGGACTCCCCTTAACCTCTACCATATCAGACCTCCTAACCTTCATGATGAACACCCGCCAACCCATTTACAAAAGCTCTGTCTCCGAACTCTCTGATCCATTGGACCTGTCTGAATCTCCTCCATCACTCCCGTTCTTTGACTGATGAGGAAGTGCTAACATCAATACGTTAGTCTGGTACTGTTCTAAATAAAAGTATATATTTATCTTCCACATATGAGATGCTCCAATGATTATCCTTCTCACTTTCTCCTTAATCCCTGATCTCAGACGGCAGCCTCAGAGTGATAGAATCTGTCCTTTCACACATTTCCTTTCTCTGTTGCCTTTTCCGCCTCTTTCTGCTCCCCTCTCCTCCTACTCTATTCTACGTACACCCGCCTGTTCTCATGTCCTCTGCCTATTGTACTCTGTTCCTCTCTTCTCTTACTACTCTACTGTCCCCTATTCCCCTCTCCTCCTCCTATTAATCCCCCTGTTCCCCTCTCCTCCCTCCGCCTATTCTATTCTACATCCCTCACCTCCCCTCTCCTCCTACCATCCTATTCTCCATCCATCCATCTATTCCCCTCTCCTCCTCCTATCCTATTCTCCATCACCCTATTCCCCTCTCCTCCTACTGTTCTACGTCACCCTATTCCCCTCTCCTCCTACCATCCTATTCTACATCACCCTATTCCCCTCTCCTCCTACTGTTCTACATCACCCTATTCCCCTCTCCTCCTACTGTTCTACGTCACCCTATTCCCCTGTCCTCTGCCTATTCTATTCTACATCCCTCACCTCCCCTCTCCTCCTACCATCCTATTCTCCATCACCCTATTCCCCTCTCCACCTACTGTTCCACATCACCCTATTCCCCTCTCCTCCTACTGTTCCACATCCCTCACCTCTCCTCCCTCCGCCTATTCTATTCTACATCACTCACCTCCCCTCTCCTCCTACTGTTCTACATCACCCTATTCCCCTCTCCTCCTACTGTTCTACATCACCCTATTCCCCTCTCCACCTACTGTTCTACATCACCCTATTCCCCTCTCCACCTACTGTTCTACATCACCCTATTCCCCTCTCCTCCTACTGTTCTACATCACCCTATTCCCCTCTCCTCCTACTGTTCTACATCCCTCACCTCCCCTCTCCACCTACTGTTCTACATCACCCTATTCCCCTCTCCTCCTCCTACTGTTCTACATCACCCTATTCCCCTCTCCTCTGCCTATTCTATTCTACAGCCTTTCTGTTTCCCTCTCCTCCTTCTACTCTTCTTATGAAAGAAAGTGAAAGCCCACCTGGGAAACTCCAACTCCCATTGTCATTGTGACACAGCACTCCACAGCACACAAGTGAACACTGCACACTGCACACAACGAAATTGCATTTATGCCTCACCCGTTCAAGGGGGCAGCCCTCAGTGGCGCCCCATCGGGAGCAGTGCTGTAGGACGGTACCATGCTCAGGGTACCTCAGTCATGGAGGAGGATGGGGGAGAGCACTGGTTGATTACTCCCCCCACCAACCTGGGGGTCGGGAGTCGAACCGGCAACCTCTGGGATGCAAGTCTGACGCCCTAACTGCTCACCCATGACTGCCCTCTTCTTATTCTTCATTCCCCTTTTCCCCTCTTCTTCTCCTACTCTATATCCCTCTGTTCGTCTCCTCCTCCTACTCTACAGTCCTCTATTCCCCTCTCCTCTTCTTATTCTACTCTGCATCCCTCTATTCCCCTCTCCTCTTCTTATTCTACTCTATATCCCCTATTCCCCTCTCCTCTTCTTATTCTACTCTATATCCCCTATTCCCCTCTCCTCTTCTTCTCCTACTCTGCATCCCTCTGTTTCCCTCTCCTCTTCTTATTCTACTCTGCATCCCTCTGTTTCCCTCTCCTCTTCTTATTCTACTCTATATCCCCTATTCCCCTCTCCTCTTCTTATTCTACTCTGCATCCCTCTGTTTCCCTCTCCTCTTCTTATTCTACTCCGCATTCCTCTGTTCTTCTCCTCCTCCTACTCTATATCCCCTATTCCCCTCTCCTCTTCTTCTCCTACTCTGCATCCCTCTGTTTCCCTCTACTCTCACTCACTGCTGCCCATTATTATTGGACTGCCATCAGGGCCAGTGGTGATTAGCCAGCCTTGCATTGTTACACACAAACCCTCTTGGCACAGTAGTCAATGAATCTGAAAACATTGCGTGATGAAAGCCATCGTTTGGGACTAAATGAGGCATTGGCAGCTAATTATGTGTCGTCTTCAACCAAATCAAAGCACCGTAAGGTAGAAAGAAGTCATTGTTTCATCAAGTGGTTATTTACTACTAGCAAGTGGATGATGGGGAAAACACTGAAAAATGAGGTAAAACTGAGTCAAACTCATTGGTTCAAATAGAGCAGTGGTTCCCAACCTATGGGTCGCGACCCAACCTGTGGGTCACCAAAGATCCACGGGGGGTCGCAAAGCCCTCTTGGGTTTCATTTTAATACCATATGTAGCCCATGTTAATTAAATGACAAATGCATCGAAGCAACAACATTTACATTATTCAAGAACAGAACAAATGTTTAATATAGCAAAGACAATTTGAGGGATAAAATGATAACTAAAATGAGTTTTCGCAGGAAACAGAGCGAATCATGTGACTCTCTCATGCGGGCGCTGGGTCACCAAACCTTACAATGGTAAAAAAATATGGGTTCCTGAAGAAAAAGGTTGGGAACCACTGAAATAGAGCACAGCTGCAACTGAAGTGATGGGTCATTCCATCGCAAACTAAATACGGTTCATTGGCAATAGTAGGACATGTATGGTCTCTACGTCCATATGTTTTTATGGCTGTTTGTTCTGGAGCACGGTTTTCAGACTCATTTCAGGTTTAGAGTCTATAACAGGGGTATTCAATTAAAAGTCACGAGGGCCAGTTCCTTAAATTCTCTCCAGTGAAGGGGCCGAACAAGTATCTGTTTATCTGCGAGCAGCACAGTGTCTGAGGTTAGGGTGCGAAACAAGTGGATAGCTTTCTAGACAGAACAGATATTGGCGTCTCCATTTCTTAGTAGCCTTAGGATCTTAGGTCTATTTATGACACTGTTTTAGATAAGAGTTCACTCTCATGTGAATGTATAGTAGAGATATCCCCAACCTGTAGTGTTAGTGATCGCAAAATATGCACGGCCACACATAGCCAACACATCTATTTTCATTTTGTTCTGACCTTATGGGGGCCAGAACCTTGCCAACCAAGGGCCGCATCTGGGCCCAGGGCCGCCATTTGAATAGCCCTGGTCTATAAAGTCTATTTGATCTCAAGTGGGCCAGACCAGTAACGCATTTGCAAAATATCCCAAATTGATGCTTCATATTGGAATCACTTTACTAGTCAATCATCTTGAGGTGGAAGTCAGCATGTATATTTGATGTACTCCTTTCTTGACGTTCTTATTTTTCTCCTCTACAAGCCTGGGGCTGAATTGAACCATCTGGCAGACCACATCCGGCCCCCGGGTTTATGTGAAAGCAAAAAGTGAAAGCCCACCTGGGAAATTCCAACTCCCATTGTCATTGTGACACAGCACTCCATATCACACAAGTGCCCACTCCACACAACAAAATTGCACTTATGCCTCAGTCGTGCAAGGGGGCAGCCCCGAATGTCGCCGCAATAGAGTAGTGTGCCGGGAGGGTACCATGCTCATGGTACCTCAGCCATGGAGGAGGATGGGGGAGAGCACTGGTTAATTACTCCCCCCACCAACCTGGCGGGTCGGGAGTCGACCGGCAACCTTTGGTCTACAAGTGTGAAAGCCTAGACCCCATTTTTCGAAAGCGAACCAGTTATTAACTTAACAGGTTGCCAATAGTTGCTAATTTAGTTAGCCATGACGCTGTCAAGAAACGCCCCCCATGTAAAGCTGGTACAGGAAGTGCTCCGTACATACCCCACGTTAAATAAAATAATACAAAGAACTGCAGTTGTTAAACCATGTTTATCTGTATGAGTGTGAGTGTGTGTGTGTGGCCAGTATAGAACAGGATATGGCAGGTTGTGGTTGGTGGTGTGAGTGTGACCACACACAGCTTACTTGAAAGTGCAGAATGTTTAGCAGGTGTGACAATTTCCAGGAGGTGTTGTATACGTGCTTGGTGAGCTTTTTCACTGAAAAACTTTTCATCACTTACTGTAATAATAATAATTCATGCCAGAAATTGAGCATTCGCATACCTCCTTGTGTACTAGGGGTGGTACTGTTCACAAAATTCACGGTTCGGTTCATATCGCGGTGTCAAGGTCACGGTTTTCGGTTCTCTACGGTTCTTTTTTTTTAGTTCATGATAAATGGTGCACTGGCTAATAGAATCGGACTTATCACTAAATATCCTACATATGGTTTGTATAGGCTTATAATGTGAAAATGGTATGCTTTTAATTGTGTCATCCTCTGATTTGGTCTTATACGCTAATGTTTTAATCAGAGAGACTGGATAAGATACTCCTAGAATCTCTGTTTTACACATTTTTCTGGGCAGTACATGAATTGCGGTTTGTGATGGATTGCACGGTTCGGTATGCGTGGGAATAGCACGGTTTCGGTTTTCGGTGCGGATTGTGCCATCCCTATTGTGTACGTACCTGCTGTGTGTGTGTGTGTGTATGTGTGTGTGTGTGTGTGTGTGTGTGTGTGTGTGTGTGTGTGTGTGTGTGTGTGTGTGTGTGTGTGTGTGTGTGTGTGTGTGTGTGTGTGTGTGTGTACCTGGCATCAGCTTCACTGTAGTACTCCCGAGCGACGATATCTTCAAACAGCTCTCCTCCAGTCACCCTATAGCACAGACGGCCACTCGGTTAAACACACACTTTAACACCTCTCATGCAAAATACAACATGTGTAAAACAAGACACACACACTCTCTCTCTCTCTCACACACACACACACACACACACACACACACACACACACACACACACACACACACACACACACACACACACACACACACACACACACACACACACACACACACACACACACACACACACACACACACACACACACACACACACACACAGCAGTGTGTCATAGGTCAGAGAGCCACTGATAACAAACAAGAGGTAACACTTAGGGAGGCCAGACAGACCTTACTGTGCGCACACACACACAAGCACGCACGCACGCACACACATGTACGTACGCACGCACAGCACAACAGGATGATGATGATGATGATTGGCCATTAACATCTTCACATTGACATTTTTATTCTTAAATAATATAAATTTAATTCAAATAATCATTATTAGATATAATATTTGAAGAGTTTCGTTGCGAAATGACGCAAACACCATTTTTTGAATCTCATTATTGGAAATGACTGTTCAGACGGCCTTTCATGTATGTGTGAATTCTTGCCAATGAAATATTTTGAGAACATGCTTTTTAAATATATATCATACATTTTGCAATGCAAAGCAATGCAATGCCCAATACAAAAATGTCCATTTCCCATAATCGATATGTCATTTTGCAATGAAGCTCCTGATATTTATATGCAATTCTACTCATTTTATTTGGACACTGATGGATGCTTACAGGTCGAACACCAGGTAGTGGAAGCCCTCCTCCGAGATGCTGTCGTGCAGTCGAACTGGAGGCAAAAGAGAGAGAGTGAAGTGTTATTGTGGAACAGTATAGGAACTCAGTGTCATACTACAGTAACTCACAATCACTATCTCGGTTTACTTTGAGAGTTTTTCCTTTCTCAGTATAGAAAACGTGCACACTCATTCACACACCAAAAGGCCTTCAAGAATCTTATAACAGGAATCGCTGAATAGCACTGTGCATCACAGACACACAGACACACAGACACAGACACAGACACAGACACACACACACACACACACACACACACACCAAGCTGAAGGAGGAGGGGGTGGGTAGGGCAGGGCAGTGCAGGCTCAGAGGGCCATTATCTCCGTATCTCCAGGGCTGTGTTGCTGACTGGCCTGCCTGCCTGCCCTCTCGCCTGCTCTGATCTGGGCCTGCCTAAACTGCCTGTGGGGGTGGGTTTGCCTGCCCTCGCAGGCTCTGCTCTGTTCTGCTCTGCCTGTGTGTTGTGTGTCCTCTCGCCTGCACTGCCTGTGTGTGTGTGTGTGTGTTTGTGTGTATGTGTGTGCGTGTGAGTGTGTGCGTACATGTGAGTGCATGCCAGTGCCTGAGGCCACTTAGAAGAGAGAGACATGCCATGTGCGTCACGGGGACTAGCCTACAGTTCCTGGAAGGAGTGACCCACACTCTAATACAGGAACACAATCACACACACACATGCACACCACTACTGTAGACACACACGCACGCATGCATGCACACACACCTCTCTATTGTAGACAAACACACACATGCCACACACACACACACACACACACACACACACACACACACACACACACACACACACACACACACACACACACACACACACACACACACACACACACACACACACACACACGCACGCACGCACGCACGCACGCACGCACGCACGCGCGCACGCGCGCACACATCCACCACTTAGATTGCACTCCTCTACCCTAAATCCAGGCCGTATCCATTATATATATGGCACGGCCATGTCGCCGTGTCTCGCTGCTTCGACATCAGCGATATAGAAGGCCCATTCCATCAGAGTCCTTCACATCCCATCTCACCCCATCCCCATCTCATCCCATCAAACTCCATCTTATCCCATTATAGCCCATGTCAGCTCCTGGAGTTGATTTCCCCCACCATCTTTAGTGTCCCCTATCAGCTACCGTAGCCTCTGTACTGCTACCTTATCCCGTTACAGCGATACTGTCCCATTTTTGGAAATAAGCTTATTTTACACCTCCCCTGGAATTAAATATTGGGGTTTTATCTACTCTCATATAATTTCAACCGCTCTCTGGGTATGGCAGTGCAAATTTTACCTCCAAGCTAGAAGTTAACATTGAGTCCCATGAGCCGCCAGCTGGTCTCATAGGACTCACAATGTTAACTGCTAGCATGGAGGAAAAAATTGCCCTGCCATCCTCAGAGAACGGTCGAAAGTAGAGAAAAACGGTAAAAACCCTATTATTTAACTCGAGGGGAGATGTAAAATAAACTTATTTCCAAAAATGGGACTGTATCACTTTAAATCCTGCATGTCGGCCACGGCCGTGGCACAAACAGCTAGGGCACTGCATCAATATGCCTGGAGACCCAGGTTTGATTCCAGGAGAGGCCATTTCCCGATCCACACCAGTTTCTCGCCGACATTACTCTTTCTCAAACTGTCCTCGCCAATGAATGCATGTCAGCACAGCTACTAGCTCCTGTACTGGTTTCCCCCCATCTTTAGTTTCAGCTGTAGCTACTGACCTGTCATGTCAACCACCTGATGCCCGATGTTGCATAGCGCAACACTGACTCCACCACCAGGAGACGCATGAAGCAGCTTTAAGCTCGTAAAATTTTAGATTTTTTTCAATTCAAAATGTTGACAAGTTAGAGCTGAATCAACGAGTTCTAATGCAAGATGATTAGCTTAGCTTTCAAATACAATTCATTTCATATTTTATATGCGCTCCAGAGGTGTTTCATAGTTTCCATAGGCTGACCATAACTTTTCCCAAAATGGCTTGGTGCTTTAGGCATCAATGGGTTAAATCCTACTGCGTGCCAGTTACTCCTGTATGGGTGCCGGTGACCCATCGTCTTTAGTGTCCCATATGAGCTACCGTAGCCTACAGTAGCCTCTGTACACTGTGCAGGTTACATCCTCTTTAGTGTCACGTCATCACTGCCCTACTAAGGCAAAAGACAGTAACTCACCAGAGTGTGAAACTGAGAAAAATGATGTTAAAGTTATCTTAAAATAAATGAATGTCACCACAATCTGGTTATAGCTACAAAGCTGTAATTTTCACAGTTTGTAGTGTATGCCTGCCTACATCTATTCATAAAAAATAATTTTACAAATAGTTAACCTTTGACCCTTTTTTGGAAGTTACCGTGTTCTGCCTTAGCATTGCCCCCGGAATGACAATTAGTCATACTAAGGCAGAAGACAGTAACTTCCATTTTAAATCTGAATAATAAGCAACGAATACAACTTTCACATATAATTTAAGCAGTATACACACTATTAGAGTCATTATGACAAAATGTCATGTTTATTAACATATAAATTGTTGATAATAATAATAATAATATAATTATAAATGGGTTTTGTGTGTGTATTTGTATTTCATACTACCTCAAATAATAGTTACACACATTTCCTAGCAGGCTGATCATGTTTCATAATATAATAGTTTCATTTTATATTTTTTTGATTATTTACATGACTGAAATTTAAAGAAGGAGTTTTAACTGTTAACAGATGAACAGTAACTGAAGTTACTGTGTTCTGCCTCAGTTTGGAACATCAGAGTTCCAGAATTCTGCAGGTCCAGAGCAGAAGGCAAAAAGCAGTAACTGAAGTTACTGTCTTCTGCCTTAGTTTACCCAAAGGATTTTCAGCTTGTTTTACTTTACACCTTTTTTTACCCTCAAAACAACTGATTTCAAACTCCATGTTTGTTCACATGATAAAACTGATGCTTATTATTGCAAATATGACAAAAACTCATTTTTGAAAAATTTGAAGTTACTGCCTTTTGCCTTAGCAGGGCAGATCGCCTGTGCTTCCTGCAGGACCTTCACAACGCCTTTTACAGTCGCAGCGATAGGACAATGCGGCAGTCGGATTAATGTGGTGTCAAACAGGTGTGTGTGTGTGTGTGTGTGTGTGTGTGTGTGTGTGTGTGTGTGTGTGTGTGTGTGTGTGTGTGTGTGTGTGTGAATTTGCACACTATACACTGTATTGTCTCCCACAAACACTCTGTGTGTAAGATACATCATAAGATACAGTAATCTGTCGCCACATGACAGTTTGTGAGTCTTAGATCAGACAGATGCCAGACATATCTAAACAGTGAGACTGGCATACACACACACACACACACACACAATAACACGTGAACATGTACACATATGTGCAAACACAAACGCACTTGTGCAAACATCCGCGTGCAAGCGCAAACAAATGCACGCCAACACACACGTGCACACACACACACACACACACACACACACACACACACACACACACACACACACACACACACACACACACACACACACACACACACACACACACACACACACACACACACACACGCACACGCACACGCACACGCACACACACACACTATCTGTGACAGCATGACGTAATGTCTGCAATCAAAAGCTCCCTCTCAATGTAGAGATGCTTGTGTGGAAACGAGAGAGAATGTGCAGTAAACAGCATTACATGGGAGAAACAAAGACACAAGATGTCACTGCAATTCTGTCAGTAAGTGTGTGAGTGTATATACACATAATTGAGTGTGTTTACGTTAGTGTGTTTACTGTCTGTGCGTGTGTGTCATTGGCTAAACAGAGGTCCATGAAATTGTGTGTGTGTGTGTGTGTGTGTGTGTGTGTGTGTGTGTGTGTGTGTGTGTGTGTGTGTGTGTGTGTGTGTGTGTGTGTGTGTGTGTGTGTGTGTGTGTGTGTGTGTGTGTGTGTGTGTCCTGTCGTCACTGTCAGCCAACTGCTTCTGGGTGTGATCTGAGGGGCTTAGAGCTCGGCTGCCACACATGCCGTCCCACACACACCCACACGCTAAATAGCACGCGCACACGCACACGCACACGCACACGCACACGCACACGCACACAAAATGCAGATCCATATACATACAAACTAGGGCTGGTAAAATCATATTCGAAATTCGAATATTATTCAAATATGGGAAAAATATGTATATTCCAACGTAAAAATGTATATTCAAATAATTTACAAAATATTGCGCAGGGCAGCGCGCGCATTGATTCTCTTCCGTTAAGTGTCCATGGTGCGTCCCTCACTGTCCTGTGTGTAGCTGCTGCAGTCACATGTCACAACAAGGAAGCAAGGACTGCGAGTTGCTTTGTTGATAGAGAGTAACTTCGTGCAGATTGATTTGACATTTGAGTTCTTATTGCTGTTTGAACCGCATTGTAATAAGTTGTCGTCTCTCGTGAATGATTACCAACGTGGAGCTCTACACCTCCACCCCAAACTATGCACGGAATAAAAGTGGGCCGAGTGATAAAGTGGTATGGAAGCTGGCAAGGTGTGAGTTAGCACCATGAAGTCGCAATATAGCTTTTTTGAGATTAGCGACTGGTCTTCACATTTTTTGCACCGTCCGCCACAAATTGCTTGAATTGGGCACGAGATGCACGAGACCAAAGCAGGCGGCATCAAGGAGTTTGTCAAGGCATCAATGGAATCAAGCGAGGTACAGCCCACATTTTAGTGGGAGATGTTGGGTGACGCTAGTGTGTGTGTGTGTGTGTGTGTTTGTGTGTGTGTGTGTGTGTGTGTGTGTGTGTGTGTGTGTGTGTGTGTGTGTGTGTGTGTGTGTGTGTGTGTGTGTGTGTGTGTGTGTGTCTGTTCGCGCGTGTGTGGGTGAGTGAGAGAGAGGGAGCGCGCATCCGCGAAGGTGCCGTTGTGAAAGACTATCTGGGTCCACGTACCAACTCCAGGTGATAGAAACACAGCGTTTGGTCAAAACGAAAGTCTATCAATCCTGGTCTGAATGAATACGCCCTAAATTAAGAGTGACATTTACTGACGACCAAATAACATTGCTTCTAACATCTACAGTCGCCAGTGACGGACCAAGATAGTCTTTCACATCGTGTGTGCCTGATTATCATCGACGTTCAAAGTGTTGCACCACTAGGAGGGCACAGCCTGACTACTTTCCCACGCGTGTCTACTTTCCCACTTCGAGCTTGTGTTGTTCGTATCTATTCAATCTCCAGCACAAAATAAATGGGTAGAACGACATGCAATAGCCTTTTCCCCACTGTATAAAGTGTCTATTGCCCAGTGCTCGTTTTTTGCGTGATTTTCTCCACGTGAAAAAATATTAATTAATTAATAATAATATTCGAATATATTCGATATTCGGACCATATTTTAAGACCCATATTCGAATTTAATTTCTGGGGAATGTTACCAGCCCTAATACAAACGGATACTGACAAAAACACACCATGTGCTCTGCCTTAGAACAAATGGTCTATATCTTTATGTCCCCTCCGAGCTGCCATACTTAGCCAGGACAATGCTGGGCTTGAGTATGCGGAAAAGGGGAGATATACAATAACCTACACACAGAGAGATGGCACATACTATGCATACTCACACACACACAAACACACACGTCCACGTACACACACACACATACACACACACATGTACACACACACACACACACACACACACACACACACACACACACACACACACACACACACACACACACGTACACACACACACACACACACACACACACACACGTACACACACGTACACACACGTACACACACACACACACACACACACAGACTTAGCAGGGGAATAAGGGGCCATTCGCCAAGCTGCAGACACACACACTTCCAGAGCTGTCAATCAAACACGGCAGCCACATCTATCAAAGAGACGTGCATGCCTGCCTGCCATGCATGCCTGTTAATACACACACACACACACACACACACACACACACACACACACACACACACACACACACACACACACACACACACACACACAGGCGTAGTGTGTGTGTGTGTGTGTGTGTGTGTGTGTGTGTGTGTGTGTGTGTGTGTGTGTGTGTGTGTGTGTGTGTGTGTGTGTGTGTGTGTGTGTGTGTGTGTGTGTGTGTGTGTGTGTGTGTCAGCGGGTGTGATTGACTCAAAGCCGGCAGGCATGTGTGATGAAATAAACGCCCAACCCAGTGTGACATTGCTCACGGGCGGTATGTGTGTATGTGTACTGTGTATTCATGTCAGAGTCTGTGTGTGCGTGCGTGCGCGTGTGTGTGTGTGTGTGTGTGTGTGTGTGTGTGTGTGTGTGTGTGTGTGTGTGTGTGTGTGTGTGTGTGTGTGTGTGTGTGTGTGTGTGTGTGTGTGTGTGTGTGTGTGTGTGTGTGTGTGTGTGTGTGTGTGTGTGTGTGTCTTCATGTCAGTGGCTAGTGGAGGGAGATGGGGAATAGGGCTAGATTGTGCATTAATGCAGGCAGAGTTCCCAGAGGCTATATATTCCTTCGCCTCCCTTTTTTCTTTTCTCCAACCTTCTCCCTCCATCTCTTCTCTTACTCCCCCTCCTCTGCTATCGCGCTCACTTTCCTCTTCCGCCTCACGCCATTCTTTTTTTCCCTCTTTCGGTCTTGCTTGCCTCTTCTCCCCTCCCTCGATTGCTCCCTTTGTTAAGAGTTTATCTGCAGTTCAAGCAGAAAACATGACAAGCTGTCTCTCTCTCTGTCTCTCTTTCTCTCGATGTCCATCTCTCTCCCCATCTCTCTGGCTCTGGAGTGGGCGAACACCAGGGCCAAATGGAGAAGAGACACGCATAAACTTGTGTGCACACACACACAAACATGTATACACACGGGTACATGCACACACTTACGCACGCGCACACACGCGTGCACACACACACGCAATGAGAGTGATGCACGTGCACAGATAGAAAACACAGACAGACACTGTTGACTGTGGTGGACATAAAAATCACCACACACAAAAACTAGAATGGGCACTCGGTAGAGCGCAAACCTTCGCCTACGCCACTTATTTTTTTCTGGCCATCTTCAGAGTGTGGGGCATAACATTCTCCAAATTTTGGTGTTTGGAATCGGACCGGAATATCGCAATATTACATTTTGGCCCAGTCTTGACCTCTTATTCAATTCAGCATGCACACGTTGTTCTGGCATATAGTGCTTGGCAAAGAAAAACATTTTTGACCTTTTTGTGAACTTGACCTTGACCTTTGACCCAATCACTCCCAAAAAGTAATCGATTGCTCCTTGGGTCATGA
>NC_085880.1:32652765-32657765 GCF_034702125.1 Engraulis encrasicolus
GAGGAGGAGGAGGAGGTAGAGGATGAAGTGGAGGAGGAGGAGGAGGAAGGAGGAGGATGAGGAAGAGGAAAGAGAGGAGGATGAAGAGAAGAAGGAATAGGAGGTGGAGGAGGAGAAGAAAGGGAGGAATATGAGGAGGAGCAGGAAGAGGGGGAATAAGAATATGAGGAAGAAGAGGATGAAAAGGAAGAAGAAGAGGAGGAGAAAGAGGAGGAAGAGGAAGAAGAGGAGGAGAAAGAAGAGGAAAGGGAAGATGATGTGGAGAAGACTGAAAGAGAGAACGACAGGTAAGTGTAGGTGGACAATACTGCATAATAAGCATAATAGAGAAATGAGAATACTGAAATGGTAGAGGAAGAGGAGGAGGTAGAAAAGGAGAGGACAGGACAAGAGAACTACAAAGAGGATGGTGATTACACCATCCATCAAGTCTTTCATCGCGGCAAATTTCACTTTGAGCTTGACCTTGGAGCAATATGCATTCGCAAGCAGCACCAATTCAGGAGTCCCAAAATTGCATGTCTCAGTAAAAAAAAAAATTGCAAAAACTGAGCAAGCATAGACCCTACACCACACCACAAAACAGAAATGCACAGATATTTTTTGAAAGAGGGCAATAGAATAAATTGAGAGGAAATAGTCGATATAAAAAAGATAAAAACATACCCAAAAGACCTAGAATAGAAAGAGAAAAAGAAGTCTAAAAGCAGCCTAGGAGTTGAATCAATGTGCAGTGGGGTGAAATGGAGTGCACCAGCCCTAATTTGTCTGTTCTTGTGCAGTCTGGTCGCTGTAGGCACGACTAAGCTGTGGTACAGTACAGTGTCGTGACGTTGGCTCTGATTTCTCTTCCTTCCTAGGATATCCTATTTGGCCTTCTGCTTTCATCAAACTTCAGGAACTGAGTCGAAACGTATCTCTATACTATGAGGCAGGGCTGCTGACACTTTTGGCCAGGCCCGGGACAAAGTAATCTGAAAGGCCCACCAAATGAATACATAAATTGCAATAGGCATCCAATTCTGACGTCCAATTCACATGTCAGGTGGTACAACCACAGATAATGCCCTTAAATTAATTAGTAAAGGTGATTAATGTACTGCAATGAATGTGCTTCTTAGATAATTCACCAAAAAAAAAAAAAAAAAAAAAAACATTTAATCCAGTGGCATTAGCTGTGGTTGCACCAGCCTGACATGTGCTACCACTAAAACATCATTGACCCATGTACGCATGTTTAGTAGCCTACGGGTAAAGGTGAGGAGGCAAGCAAGTCTGACTACAGACTACGAACTAAAAAAACAGTGTTGAGCACAATGAGACATTGTAAAGGCAGGCATTAAAGGTGCACTATGTAATAATATTTTAGTAGATTCTTTGCACGTGGCCCATTCACGTTCCCACCACCATCAAATTCTAAGTATTCATTATGACTGAGAAAATGAAAAGGTGGATCTTGGATCTTCTCCATGTCCGCCATGTTGAATTAAATTCAAAATTTCCAGCGGCATTTTTTTTTTTTGCTGCAAAAAAACCTTATTTAGTAAATATTCATGAAAAGACGAAAATTTCGCAATAGACAGTACAGTTTCAATGAGCAGCATAGTTGCAATACCTACTCTGGCCACCATCCTACCCAGTGTACCTTTAAAATCCTCCAGAGGAGAGAATGTAAGCAAGTGTGCATGTCTGTTTCCCTCCTGTCCCTGTCCTCTACTGCAGGAGGGCTGTAGGTAAATAACTAGCATGGGGCACAGGTAAGCAAGTCTAGAGCCCTCTACAGGGACGAAGTGCTCTATATAGGGCCAGCACAAGAGCAGGGGTAAGCAAGTCTGTCCAGGTCCAGGGCCACTCCATGGGGAGACTGCGGTAAGCAAGTCTGCCCTTCAACTGCCTGCTGCAGGAGGCCATGATCATAGGTAATAGCTGTGGGGGCAAAGATAGACAATAGCAGAGGTGCATTTACGTCTCGCACAGGAGCGGAAGTCAGCAAGACTGCCAAGAGTAAAGCAGTGTCATTAGTGTCCAGGGTATATAGGTCTATTAAGTCTAGCCTTTAAGCCTTGAATAGGGGACGATGGGCAAAGGCAAATGGGTCTAGCACATGAGCAGAGGCAAGCAAATCTGTCAAGATCACTTGAGACGGCAAGTCTGCCTTTCAACTGTCTACACCAGTGATTCTCAACAGGGGCTCTACAGCCCCCCTGGGGGGCGTTGGGGAGCCCAACACCTGTAGGGGGGTGTTGAGAAAGATAGGGCTGAGAGGGGGCGGTGCTTAGTTGCCATTGGGAAGCATTAGTCCATTTTATTTTTTAATACAAAGGGCGGCATTGGTAGGGTTGATGTCAGGGGGCAAGTCTAGCATTGCTCTAGGGCCCTAGAGTATTCTAATGTTAAGTCTCTAGGGCAGCGGTTCCCAAACTTTTTTCCTTGCGCACCCCCTTGTACATTTCAATGTGGTTCACGCACCCCCTAAGAAAATATTTTGGTGTGCTGATGGCCACATAAGTATGGGTTCACTGCACAAATCATCGCAACATTATGCAGAATCATTTGGGGAATCCTCATTTCCAATGGACCTGATGTTTCTTCCAGCATACAATTCACCATGCAATTAAAAACTACTTAATTTTCATTAATGCTGTTATAAAAACACACACATCCACTATTGCTCAATTCAGCTCGCGCATCCCCTTATGGCAGGCCGCACACCCCCAGGGGTGCACGCACCCCAGTTTGGGAACCCCTGCTCTAGGGGAAATGGGTCTAGCATTGTGCTTCTCAACAGGGATTCTACAGCCGCCCAGGAGCAGATGTAAGAGGTCTGTCTAGAGCGCTCTAACGGTAGGGACACATACGCACGAATTTGCGAACTTTGCCATTCATTCCTATGAGAGAGGCGAAGGCAAGCGATGGCGAGGCGAAGGCAAGCGATGGCAAGCGACAGCAAGCGAACAGGAGCGAAGCGAAGCGAAATTATTAAAGAAAGTTTAATGTTATGCAAATGAGGAGCGAATTCGCCAGTCAACAACATAACTGTTCCATTCCATTTGATTCGCCGGGACGACCTGATGACGGTTGGATTTCGCCTCTCTTCGCTTCGCTTGCTTCGCCTGCTTCGCCTCCTATGTGTCCCTACCGTAAGGGGCCTAACGGTAAGCAAGTCTGTCTTCAGTTGTCGACAGGAAACCACGTTAAAGAGCTCTAGCAAAGGCAGATATGTGGTTGGACGGTAGATTAAATTCTTTATTGTTCCATGGGGATATTTCTTCTCATATCAGAGAGGTCACTTCCATCAGGTTCAGCATTAGTCAGATCTTTGTGATTCTCATATCTCATATACAATACATGGGTGGTTGACGTTTAAGGGCGTAACGCAAAAAAAAAAAAAGTTTTTCAAATTCCTGAAAAAAATGATGGATAAAAATTGGAAAAAAAATAGAAAAAAATAAAGCACTTAGTGGTCTGTGGAATTTCACCTTATTTTTGCCATTTTTGGGAAAATGTGTCCTGCATCAACACAGAGCATAGGCATGTCACACCGCAGGAAAATGGAGTCACACCACAGGGAATTCACTGCATTATGGCCATTTTAATCCTTTTGTATACATGACTGACATCTGAGCTCATGCTAACTTGATAATGATATTGTGTTTAATCTTAATATGTGTTTTCATTAATAAAAAAAACTTTTTTTCCTCCTATAAGAGCAGTCACACCGCAGGACACCATAAAATGAACCTAAGCATTGCGTGACAGAAAGATTGCAATATGAAGACATATTAAGAGGTTAAGAGTCACCTTAAACTTCCACAGCACTCTCCAATAACTGAGGTACTGACTGGTTAGGAGCCAGTCTTTAAGACCCTTGTAGTTGGCCTTGCAGCTGCCCATTCACAAACATTGACATACATGTCACCCCACAGGACGCAATTTGTGTTACGAAATTGAACTTGTAGTTAATATTACTGTCTTGAGTTTTTTCCACATTCACATATCTTACTCTAAAGTTAAGATTTATACAATCATGCTAAATGCTTCATACATTATTCAAAATGGTGTTGGTTAATTTATATATTTTTTATTATATATTGTTTCATTAATGTTACAGTCACACCGCAGGAAATTTGACATATAAACCTTTACATAAATCTTAACAAAAATGTTTTCTTCTCATCTAAAACTAATATGAAACATAATGTACCGCATCTTCTTTCAATGACATTTGTTTTTTAAAGGAAAATAACAGTTTTGTAGGTTTTTAACCAATGTTACGAAAAAACAAGGCGTCACGTCTCCCACCCACATGTAGAAACCATTCAAATCTAGATATAAACATCCTCAGACATCCACATACATACACACATCCATACATGGAGACTCCTATACGTATACACTCCTATACTGTACAAATACACTCCTATACTACATACACTCCTCTGCTCAAAGTACAGATAGTAAGTTGTCCTGAGTTCGGCTGCCTCAGCGTCTAGTACAGCAACAGAGGTAAGAGAGTCTGCATAGAGTAGTAGACCATTCCACATGGGCTGAGTTAAATGGGTCTAGCACAGGAGCAGATGTAAGCAAGTCTGTCCAGAGCAGTGTGTGTGTGTGCGTGTGCGTGTGCGTGCGTGCGTGCGTGCGTGCGTGCGTGCGTGCGTGCGTGCGTGCGTGCGTGCGTGCGTGCGTGCGTGCGTGCGTGCGTGCGTGTGGTTGTGACTCCGGTAAACAAGTCTGTCTTTCAGCCATCAAGAGCAACAAAAGTGGCGGTGGATGTAAATCCAAGCCCTCTCAGGCAGAGAGCCACGATCAATACCGGGGCCAGTTTGTACTACACTCTCCACACAAGGCTGTATCGAGCTTTTACACTACAAACACACCTCTAATCATTCAAAACAAAACTCTCGCTGCTCATACACAAGTAAACGGACAAACACACACACACTGTTTATGAAAACACATGTGGCATGTCTGGATGCACACACACACAAAAACACGAG
>NC_085880.1:32665265-32675265 GCF_034702125.1 Engraulis encrasicolus
ACACACACACACACACACACACACACACACACACACACACACACACAGACACACACACACACACCACACACACACACACACACACACACACACACACACACACACACACACACACACACACACACACACACACACACATACACACACACACACACACACCAGATCCTCTCTCTCCCTTACACAGACAAAGAGTGTTATCTTTGCTGCATCGTGTGTGTGTGTGTGTGTGTGTGTGTGTGTGTGTGTGTGTGTGTGTGTGTGTGTGTGTGTGTGTGTGCGTGCGTGCGTGCGTGCGTGTGCGCGCGCGCGCATGCAATTACTAACATCAGCATATCATGGGCAGTGTTTCCCATACATTGAGGAAATTATGGCGGCCCGCCATAGTTTAAATTTGGCCGCCATAGTTTCTGAAAATGTAAAAAAATATATATATTTTTTTTTTTAATTATTTTTTTTACGATTTCCGTTTTTGTTAAAAACTATTTGAATTACGATTTCCTTCGCATTTTCCTCCTGGAGTAAATACATCCTATAGAGAAAACTACAAGTGTTTGAAAGACAGAGGGATCAAAAGCCTAGTCAAGTTGTTGTAGTTAACTTGGGTTTGGGAGCAATAAAAAAAACCTTCAGAGAAGGGACAGTTGGGATGAGTTTACTAACACTCCCCAGGCTTTGTTTTATTGTAATGAGTTAGGTGACAGGCCTTCATTGACACGGCAGAGGAGACATTGAGCTGTATATAGAAATGAATGTGAATATAGACATAAATGTGTAATATGTTGTTCAGCCCTTTCAATGGGAGGAATTTTGAAAAACTGGCCCTGTGACCAGCACCCCTCATGTAGAATGTGTACGCCTGTGTGTGGGGGGGGGGGGAAAGGCATAGCCTACCCTCTTAGACCCTTTTTGTCTATGTGTTAACAATTTCACAGTACTCTTAAATTCTTATCTCTGCTCCTATTTTGTTTTTTTTGTTTTTTTTTCATTACATAGACCCCTGCATGAGGGACGAATGAAACTGTGTTGTAAACAGAAATTATTCACTGTACTGCATTTTTAAAAAAAAAATATATATATAAATGTACTATCTAATGTAAAGGCCCGCGTGAAAAGACCCCCCCCCCCCCCCGCCCGGAAAAAAAATCCCGGCTGCCCCCATAGTTTCCAAAATTTCTGTGGGAAACACTGATGGGGAATTGTGACATCATTCAGATTGATGTGACCAATATCTGGTTGATTCTGAAGAAGACTTCAATCGGTGAAACACAACTCTGCAATGGAATAAAAACAAATGAAAAAGGATTTCAGGCGTCCTGGACTAGGGATGTCAACAGTAAAAGCCAATATTCCACTTAAGTCGATTATAAGGTTAATCGATAAAAAAACTGAACTGCAATTAAATACCAACTTGACTGGCGAGAGACCCAGGTGAAAAAGGCATGACGAAATGTGTCTGAAGAGGAGTGTGAAGAGTGGGATTGGAGAATATATATATTTAAAATTCGAATATATATTTAAAAATATAAACAGAAATGAATTTAAAAGTAGAATTTTCTCATTCTTATTTTATTTTATTCGAAAACGCAGCCTATCCATTAATCTTAAGTCGATCGATAAGGTCAATCAACTAACAAAGAATGAATACATCGATAATGTGCATCCCTAGTGCGGATGCGGATGTCAATTACCTGTGTCAAACTTCTAGCTGGAGAAAGTGGACAATGGTGAGCACTAATATGTATTGATAAGTCCCCCTCTACTGCAGATAATGCACTTTTCAGGAAGCAGCAGCTGTGCCAGCCAATCAGATGGCGCCTTAAGTGGTCCTCCACCAATCAAATGAGCAGCTTGACAGGCGCAGAGGCAACATCAGATACAGAGATTCGACACAGGAGTCAATAACGTTTTTTAGTAGCAGACATCAGGTTTAAAACCACAGCTAATGCCACTATCGTATAAATGAAACTGATTAAACCGTAAATTATAATTGGCAATGTATGTTGCTAATGTATGTTTTGTGTGCGCGCGTGTGCTTGCGCGTGCGTGTGAGAGAGAGGGCTGCAGGTGGGTGGATGGGAATGACCCGTGACAAAACAGTGTGCTGGGTGACACAAGGCCTGTTGCGCGTGAGTACTGCAACACGACACACGTTGCGTACCCTCTACCCATCCTCGTGTGTGTGTGTGTGTGTGTGTGTGTGTGTGTGTGTGTGTGTGTGTGTGTGTGTGTGTGTGTGTGTGTGTGTGTGTGTATCTGAGGGATAGGTCAGTGTGTGTCAGTGTATCTGTAGCTGATCGATAGGTCAGTGTGTGTGTGTGTGTGTGTGTGTGTGTGTGTGTGTGTGTGTGTGTGTGTGTGTGTGTGTGTGTGTGTGTGTGTGTGTGTGTGTGTGTGTGTGTGTGTGTGTGTGTGTGTGTGTGTGTGTGTGTGTATCTGAGGGATAGGTCAGTGTGTGTCAGTGTATCTGTAGCTGATCGATAGGTCAGTGTGTGTGTGTGTGTGTGTGTGTGTGTGTGTGTGTGTGTGTGTGTGTGTGTGTGTGTGTCTGATGGATAGGTCAGCGTGGTCCAGACACCATGCGCTATAAATAGCCCCAATCCCCCACCAGGCTTAGTGCTGTGTGGTGCTGTGCGGTGCGGTGCGGTGCAGTGGTGACTCATACTCTCTCACTAAGAGGTGTCATAGCATAGAGAAGAAGTGTGGAGCGCCTACTAGAGGCCTTGTGTGGCAACACAGGCACACCTCGTGAAAGGCTTTGCCTAGCGGGCAGACTAGAGGGTTCTGTGCATTATCCAAAACTCCCGTCCTTGACCTGTGTTTTGTGGCCTCACGCTTTGCTGATGCCCCGCCTCCATGGAGAAAACAAGTCAGCCCGCTGTCAGCCTAGCCATGACCAAATTTTGGTGTAGTGGAGGAGGAGGAGTAGAGTTGCCCTGCTGGGACTCGAACCACCACGTGCTTCAGGGGTACAATGTTTGGGGCTCTGACCACTGGAACAGAGGGGGCCCTGCTCACCCACAACCCTAGGGATGATCACATAGGGGGCTAAGAGGTACATCATCTAATACAAGAGCTTTTCTTAAGAAAATGAGGACTCCAGGTTCTTCTATTAGATGATTTACCTCTTAACTTAATCTTAACTTATCCTGAACCAGCTTTGTGGTATAGGCCCCCGGTAGCCTAACGCATAATAGCCAAACAACAGATGCCTGGCTTAGGGGTAGTGCAGCAATGCATGGCCAGGTATAGCGAAGGGCAGCATCAGAGATATTCTATAGAGATATGCCAACATAATAGGTTTCTATGGGCACCTAACGCGACCAGGTTCCGGTCTGCCTAAAGGGGCGTGTCATAATGCTCCTAGCATTGAATAGAACAGTCCTTAGGTCTGCCTAGGTCTAAGGGGGGCCATAATAGAACCAGGAAACAATGGGCCAATGGAACCTCTCTCTCTCTACTCTCTCTGGCAGCGTAGCAGAGAGGGAGGTGGTGGCCAATACGGCACACACAACAGCCTGTGGATGGCAAAGCAGTGACAAGCATCTACAGTACAGACACACACAGAGACACAGCATCAGCACAAGGCACAGTGGCACAGGGGAGCCAGACTACACAGGTTGACAAGAGGGGAGGGGAGGGGAGAGGAGAGGAGAGGAGAGGAGAGGAGAGGAGAGAGAGAGAGAGAGAGAGAGAGAGAGAGAGAGAGAGAGAGAGAGAGAGGAGAGGAGAGAGAGAGAGAGAGAGAGAGGAGAGGAGAGAGGAGAGGAGAGAGAGGAGAGGAGAGGAGAGGAGGGGAGAGGAGAGAGAGAGAGAGAGAGAGAGAGAGAGAGAGAGGGAGAGGGAGAGGAGAGAGTGAGGGAAAGAGGAGAGAGGAAGAGAGAGAGAGGAGAGAGAGAGAGAGAGAGAGAGAGAGAGAGAGAGAGAGAGAGAGGAGAGGAGAGAGAGGTGACGAGGAAAGCGAGAGGGAGAGGAGAGCTAAAACGAGGTGGTAGTCAGTATTTTCTTTTTTCGTCTCCATCTTTCTCCTTGTCTCCCTCTCTCTCAGTCTCTCTCTCCACCCTCCCTCTATCAGGAAACAGATGACATCAGCACTACTGTCAGCCACAGAACCCTGCTGGCCAAGAGGCAAAGGCAGCAAGGTGTGTGTGTGTGTGTGCGCATGTGTGTGTGTGTGTGTTTTTGTGTGTGTGTGTGTGCGCATGTGTGTGTGTGGAAGTGAAAATGAATGAAGGAGTGTGTGCGTGTGTGTGCAGATGGGTGAATGAGGAGAAGTGAATGAAGGAGAATGTGTGTGTGTGTGTGATTTTAAAATAGATTTTAAAATATATCTGCCACAGTGACTGGTGGGCGAAAAAATTAAGTTCCACCCCTGGTGTGTGTGTGTTTATGTATGTGTGTGTGCGCGAGTGCAAGTGAGTATGTGCGTGCGTGTGAGTGTGCGAGTATGTGCGGGAATAGGTGTAAGAGTAAGAGTAAGAGTGAGTGTGAGAGTAAGAAGAAGTGGAGGTTCAAGAAGACATACAGTATCGACCTAAAGTATCGGTAATGGTCTAATGCTCATCACTGAACTAATGAGCTGACTAACATTCACACAAGGCTTCTCCTGCTCTGCCAGATACTGTAGCTGCATGGTGTATATAGTCCCACACCTGGAAGGAAAGTCTAGACAAGTACACACACACACAGACACACAGACAGACACAGACACAGACACAGACACACAGACACACAGACACACAGACACACACACACACACACACACACACACACACACACACACTTCAGCATCCGCCTCCACAGAATATTAAAAAGCTAAGAGTGGAGGGATGGAGGAGAGGGAAGGAGGGAGGGCAATATGGAGGAAGGAGAGAGGGATAGAGGACAGGATGGACGGAGGAGAGGGAAGAAGATGATGGAGGTCGAGAGTAGATGTGAGCTGGGTGGGACTGAGGCGCCATATTCACACAGCCGGGTATTTTGAAACATTTTTCTTCCCTACGTTTACAAGAATATCTTAGTTCTCCGCAGCATATTTATGCAGATTTGCCGATAGTGTGAACTGTCATGAATACGTTAAGCCTGTGCATGGCAAGGAGAATGCCATTCAAGTCTCAGATTTTCTCTGTTTATATACAAACGTCAAACAGGAGGGTTTTTTTATTTAGGAACAATCATTTCCAGTGGAAAACCTCCATTTGTGTGTTAACAAAAGGCACAACTGAAGGGAAAGGTTTTTGTTAGAAGGAGCATCTCAAATGTCCCCTCCACCTCTCTTCTCACCCTGCCCTAATACGTGGTGGGTAAAACTTTAGAATCACAGTGAATAACATTTATTAATGAGCTAATTATAAACAAAACATTTACATGTTTGCAAATACTGAACTAATTATCTCACTCCACTGTGCATCCATGGGTTGGTTTTTACTCATTTACAAAGTGTTTATAAAGCTATTTAAGGGACTGTCTAAAGTATTACCATTAGATTGCATTACCTTACACTTAGCTGACACTTTTAACCAAAGCGACAGTTATCATTTTACAGGATAGTGGTTACAGGGGCGGGATTCGAACCTGTAAACCCTCTGATCTTAAGTCCACCACCTTCACCATTAGGCCAGGGCTGCCCCATGTGGTGGTCACTATGCCTCACCTCTCTCCGTAGCCTGCGGTGCTCACACTGGTGTGGGTTGTGCCCATGTGCCTACCCTGTCTATCACCCCAAGGGTCTCCTACTGCCACACACACTACAGTATGCAAACACACAAACACACAAACACACGCACGCACGCACGCGCACACGCACACACAGACTGACAGACAGATGCACACAGAGACACACACTGACATTGACAGCCTTAAACTAAAGTGTGGACTTTGCTGTGTCCTCTAAGTGTGGGTGTGTGTGTGTGTGTGTGTGTGTGTGGCGTCTGCTGCGCTGTATAATCCCCACCTTCTGTCACTGCGGCACTCCTAACCTCCCTGTCCTCCGTGTCTGTATCTCTCTCTCACTGCGGCACTCCTAACCCCAATGTCCTCCGTGTTTGCAAATCGCCGGAGTTCGATTGACGATCAGGCCCTCCCCAAGAACCACGGACGACACACACACACACACACACACACACACACACACACACACACACACACACACACACACACACACACACACACACACACACACACACACACACACACACACACACACACACACACACACACACACACACACACACACACACACACACACACACACACACACACACACACACACACACACACACACACACACACACACACACACACACAAGAGCAGTGTTGACTAGACCAGGGCCACCAGCTCTCTTATGTAATCTGCCCCCTTGTCATGGCACAAGGGAAGTGCTGGGTGGTGTGTGTGGGCGGCTGGAAGCGGGGAGGTCTATTTACATTGGAGTGCTTTAGCGGATGCTTTTATGTAAAGTGACTTACAGTGCTACAGTGAAGGCAGTGAGGGAGGCCCATGCACGCACACACACACGCACGCACACGCACACGCACACGCACACACACACACACACACACACGCACACACACACGCGCACGCACGCACGCACGCACGCACGCACGCACGCACGCACGCACGCACGCACACGCGCACGCACACACGCACGCACACCAATTGCAGCGTGTTGAATGTCATGGGTAGTCGAGTAGAGTACAGAACTGCACCAGCTGAGGCTGGGGAGATTACACTGAAACTTTAGACATTAATATGGAGACAGAGTCCTGACCCATATTACCATAGCTTGACGCGCGTGCACGCACACACGCACAGACACAAACACACACACACAAACACTATGCCATGCACTTAAGAGTACATTAGATATTACACTCACCACGTATTACATCACTGAAACTTTATAATATAAATACTGGTATGTAATCACAACCCTCTCTCGCCCTAATAGCCTGATGCTTCTATACATGTTACAGTATATCACGAAAGTGAATACACCCCTCACAGTTTTTCAGATTTTTGAGTATATCTTTTCATAGGAAAGCATTACAGAAATTTCACTTTGACACAATGATTAATGACCTTTTAACAACATATTTAACCGCTTAAATTTCTTTTTCACTCAGAAAAAAACTAAATACAGCCATTAATGTTTGAACATGTACTCACAAAAGTGAGTACACCCCAGATTAAAATCCGGTAGAGAAGGGGCTGTGTTGGCTCGAATCGTCTCGAAATGAAACAAAATGAAAAGGGAGGTCATCAGTGTGCGTTTCAACCTTTCTTTGCATTGAACTTTTACATTTTGAGTCTGCATCTGGCTTAAATAGATTGGTGTGAGATTTGAATGCAATCCTATGGAGAATATCTTGATCTGCTTCAGTAGTCAGAGTGCATGTTGACATGCATGTTTCTTTTAGGTGTATTTCAGATTGCCAATGTTGACCGCATTCATGCATCCCCAAACCATGTCAGTCCCACCACCATGCTTGGCTATTGTGTGTGAGGTGTGTATTCACTTTCGTGATATACTGTACATACTACTACTATAGCAGCAGCTATAGTCTAGTCTGCATCACACCATTACTCTACATATATACAAATACATTACACTAAAAGTGAATGAATTGATATGTAAGCTCAGTCCCATCCTAACAGCCTGGTGTGTATACTGTGTATTCCCTCAAGTCTGCCATTAGTCTGACATTGCAGCTCCTGAGATGAGATTATTGAATGAGAATAACATGAACTGAACATACACTGTGCGTTTTTTTAACATCCACATGCTGAAATCGAGGTGTGCTGTGCCCACACCTGACTGATGGCCGTGCATGCAACAGGCATGATTGATGCGATACGATGTGATTCTCATCTCATCCTTCTTCCTGGACACCCTACTGCAGTGAGTGAGAGAGTGACAGGGGATCTGCACATTATTGGTCACTACATTTAAAAGGTGCACTGTGGAATGTGTTTAGCCGTTTCTTTCCAGAATTCATGCTCCCCATTCACAAATTTCATCCATTTCACAAATACTTACCACCACCGATCTAATATTTTTTTTTATGCCTTTATTATGACAAGGACAGTGAAGAGTGATAGGAAAGTACCGGGGAGAGAGAGAGACAGGGAGGACTCTGCAAATGACCTTGGGCCAGAATCAAACCTGGGTCCCCGGTGTATCCGTTATGACTGGAAAAATTGCACTCTTACTGCATGAAAAGGGGGATCTTGTCTTTCGACGGTGCAACTTCCGTCTTCATCCGAGGGTCACATGGATGTCGATAAGTGACGTGCTATAAATACAGCTGATGATGTTGTGGAGGTGTGACCTACGTGTCAATGGGGCACCTAAGTCACGCCCTCTACTTCCTGGTTCATGGGGCAGGGGAAGTCAAAAAAGAATTACTGGGCTTGAAAATGAGTGTTTTTTGACACCAATCCGATCCTTGGACCTCCACCTGTACACCACAAATCCAAAAATCACTCATTTTCAAGCCCAATAATCATTTTTTGACTCCCTCTGCCCCATGAACCAGGAAGTAGAGGGCGTGACTTAGGTGCCCCATATTGATAGGTTGGTCACACCTCCTCTGCTGTTAAGAGCTGTCCCCTCAGATGGTACTTGGGGAGTGTGGGGAGCATGTCTGCGCCCAGGGCTGGCGATAAGCATAGGCAGACAAGGTGGTTGCCTAGGGCACCAACTGTCTTGGGGGCGCCATAGTAATGGCAGAAACTCCCACAGAATTACGTATAGAATGCTAAGCCCACCACATTTGGGCTTGTATGCCCACGGGGACCCTGGTTCGAGTCCGAGTCATTTCCAGTTCGAGTCATTTCCCGATCCCACCCAGGCTTTCTGTCCCACTCGCTTCCTGTCACTATCTCAGACTGTCCTATCAAAATAAAGGCATAAAAGCCCCTAAAAATATATTTAAAAAAAAAAAAGAATTACGTATAGAATGTGAGGCCCTGCCGTGCCCAACTGGCCATGCGGCTGATCCGGATTCGATTCCTGGCCCGGGTCCTTTGCCGACCCCTCCCGGTCTCTCTCTCCCAATTCGCTTCCTGTCCACCTCTCACCCTGTCCTATCAAATAAACTTCTTAAGTCAACGATGATATCTGTTGTTCTCCTGCCATGTGATTTTTGCAGTGTCCCAGTCCATCATTTTGCATTGTCTCAGTCCACAAGATGATTTTCCCTTCTGCAGTGCTGCTGTCAGCTTATGTCTGACTGAAACACATCTGGACATCCAAGTCAGTGATAAGATCCTCCCATCATCTGACAATCTCATCGCATTTGAGCCACTAAGAATTATTTTCTCTCAAGAAAGATTAAGGCGCAGTCAAGATATTGTCCTCAGACGTGAAAGATGGGAAAACTCCTGTGCTTTAAAAGACAAGATTCTGCCCTGGCGTGAGGCTCAGAGTAAAGCCGGACGCTGAAACTTGGAAAGAAAACGGCAAACAAGAAAGGCTTCGCTGATCACTGTTTTAAATGTTTTTTGACTCTAATTCATTTCCTTCTTTCTTCCCTGTTTCCTTTCATTTACATTTGTTTACTTAGTGAAGCACATTGAGTTGCACCTATGTATGAAATGCGCTATATAAATAAACTTGCCTTGCCTTGCCTTGATCACTTTGTATTCTACTAACACAGCAGGCTTGAGCCTTATCATAGCAGGACTCATAAATTCACACAGACACACAACAGACAGAGAGAGAGAGTGACAGAGAAAGAGAGAGAGAGAGAGAGAGAGAGAGAGAGAGAGAGAGAGAGAGAGAGAGAGAGAGAGAGAGAGAGAGTGACAGAGAGAGAGAGAGAGAGAGAGAGAGAGAGAGAGAGAGAGAGACAGAGACAGAGACAGAGACAGAGACAGAGACAGGAGCTGAGGTGACTGCTAGAGTAGGTGATTCCTGTGCAGAGCATCTGCTGAGGGTATATAGTGCTGTATTGGCCCCGGATATAATTATGGGGGCGTGCCATTGGGTGAGGGATTACT
>NC_085880.1:32685265-32712765 GCF_034702125.1 Engraulis encrasicolus
CACACACACACACACACACACACACACACACACACACACACACACACACACTACTGTCTACAATATACTGTACAGACATACAGGCACTGCTGAAACAGATGTTTCATCATTGAAACACACACAGTTCCAAGGCCTTACAGCTTTGGAGAACATTTGAGGACACAGAGAAGGGAGGAGATTAAGAGAAAGTGTAGTATAGAGAGCCTGATAGGGAAGACAGACTAAGGTGCCGTTTCCACGTAGCTGGATATTTTTATATGTGGATATTTTTTTCTCCTGCTTGTATTGGTTTTGCATTGGTTTTGGCCTTCCGTTTCCACGTAGCAGATATCGCAGCAGCATATCCTGTTTAGGGGTCTGAAACGCATTTGTTACAATGGAGGATTTTTTTTAATCCACATGTTGCGTTTACACCTAGCAGGAGAAAAAAATACCCTGCTAAAAAAATATCCTGCTACGTGGAAACAGCACCTAAATACGCAGAGTGAGCAGTATCCAAGAGGCAGCTCAGAAGCAACAGTGATGCGAATCTGATACTCAATGATGGACTAATGCACAGGGCAGGCCTACTGGGCCCAAGGGCCCCAAGAGTCAGGTCCAAATTTCCTTTGTCATACTGCGTTCAAATCACAATATTAACAACTGTCATTTTCAAATGTTCTTAAAGGGCATACCCCGACGAACCCTCAACGACATAGGGGGCCTATCCTACAAAGCTGGTTCAGGATAAGTTAAGGTTAAGTTAAGAGGTAAAACATCTAATACAAGAGCTTTTCTTAACAAAATGAGGACTGCATGCTCTTCTATTAGATGATTTACCTCTTAACTTAACCTTAAAGGGACAGTTTGGTCAATTTCAACATACAGTTGTAATGCTCACACTACCCTGGACTTGTCAGTGCCTGAGATTTTTTTTTCTTCTTCTTCAGCCGTTTCCGAGATCCTGGTCATTGTAATGGGGGCAGCTCTTTGTTTACATTTCAAAAAAACATTTTTATTTATTCCCAAAAACATCCAAAAGGTTATAAAACATCAGCGGACAACTAGCAAACAGCAGTAACTTTTGGGGAAATATATGGAGTTGGCCTATGTTTCATTTTTTAAAAATGTAAACAAACGCTGCCCCCATTACAATTGCTCATATCTCGGAAAGGGCTGAGCCGAAAAATGTGGCATCACCAGGTACTGACAAGTCAAGGGTAGCGTGAGCAATACAACAGCATGTTGAAATTGACCAAACTGTCCCTTTAACTTATCCTCAAGCGGCTTTGTAGCAAAGGCCCAGGGTCTCTCTAACATCTGGCCTGAAACCCCTCATCTTTTTTAGGACTAGCACCCATGGGGCTGGGTGGGTATCTCGTTGTCTGGCTCAGGGGCCTATGGCATCATAATCCATCCCTGCTGATACTGCTCTTCTGTGTACACTGTGGTTCCCACAAGCAATCTCTACAACTCAACAACAACCTTACAACTACACTGAATTCATATACACACAGACACGCGCAGGCACACAGTAAAGGCCCAGTGTGTCCCTTCATGTATGCTCAATCAAACACACGCACACGCACACGCACACGCACGCGCACGCGCACGCGCACGCACACGCACACACACGCAGCCATTAAAGTCAGTGTTGTCCTAAGGGTGTTGGGGAAGCCGAAGCAATTCGCCTTCACTAAGTGGCAGCGAAAGACAAGCGCCTCAAATCTACACGCCTGTATTTATTTTATTAGCCCACACCTGGCAGATATGAGGCTCCTCTGTGCGCGTTAGTGAGTATGTGTGTGTGTGTGTGTGTGTGTGTGTGTGTGTGTGTGTGTGTGTGTGTGTGTGTGTGTGTGCGCGCTCATTGACAAACTGCCAGAGTCAGCCAGAGCACTCCATCAATTTCCAACACAAATGAAAACTTCATCAAGAGGAGGCCCCCAGCACGCACGCGCACGCACGCACACACACACACACGCGCGCGCGCACACGCACGCACACGCACACACACACACACACACACACACACACTAAACCCTTCCATTCCTAATCCTGTGACGTGGAAAACCATCACTTCTGAGCTGTCATCTAATGTGGTGCAGTGTGCATGTCCCTCTTTATTCCTTCTTCAAATGAAGTCTTTAAGCAGAACCCAGAAGCAAATGAATGAGAACACTGACAAATGAAGGACGGCTCAGTCATCACTCTCTTATGATTGTGTGTGTGTGCGCGTGTGCGTGTGTGTGCGTGTGTGTGCGTGTGTGCGTGTGTGCGTGTGTGCGTGTGTGTGTGTGCTCGTGTGTGTGCCAGAGCTTTATGATAACTGAGGTTATCATACATTATGGATGCATTAGCATCCATTAGCTTAGCTTCAGAAGGAACCATCACTATTGAAGGGCTTACACTGTGTGTGTATGTGGGCGAGTGTGTGTGTGTGTGTGTGTGTGTGTGTGTGTGTGTGTGTGTGTGTGTGTGTGTGTGTGTGTGTGTGTGTGTGTGTGTGTGTGTGTGTGTGTGTGTGTGTGTGTGCGTGTGTGCGTGTGTGTGCTCGTGTGTGTGCCAGAGCTTTATGATAACTGAGGTTATCATACATTATGGATGCATTAGCATCCATTAGCTTAGCTTCAGAAGGAACTATCACTATTGAAGGGCTTACACTGTGTGTGTGTGTGTGTGTGTGTGTGTGTGTGTGTGTGTGTGTGTGTGTGTGTGTGTGTGTGTGTGTGTGTGTGTGTGTGTGTGTGTGTGTGTGTGTGTGTGTGTGTGTGTGTGTGTGTGTGTGTGTGTGTTGGGGATTCTCTCAGCCATTGCTCTGTTATCAAGTGAGTCCCAAAATGATGGACAACCTCAATAGCTACAGCTCCCAAATGGTGGATTCATATGGAATCTGGCATTATGGCAACATGCACGATACTCTACTCTACTCTACTCTACTCTACTCTATTCTACTCTACTCTACTCTACTCTACTCAATTCCGGACTGCTGTAAGTGAATACAGGGCAGCATATAATATGAAACGCATCATTCTCAGCGAGCGCCAGACAGTAGACCTATCTGATATCAAACAGGATGAGGTCCTATCATATTACTGCGGTGGGAAATGGGAGATGACTTGGCCACATGCCCACTACAGAATGGCAGAGTGAGCCACCAATAGGCCAGGCATGGGCAAGTGGGGAAACAGCTGGAATTACATTACACTACATTACATTACACCAGTGGTTCCCAACCTATGGGTCGTGACCCAACCTATGGGTCACCAAAGATCCACGGGGGGTCGCAAAGCCCACTTGATTTTAAGGGGTTTCATTTTAATACTATATCTAGCCCATGTTGAATAAATGACAAATGCATAGAAGCAACAAAATTTAAGTGCTACATTAAACATTTATTCTGTTTTTGAACAAAGACGAATTGAGGAATAAAATGATAACTAAAATGAGGTTTCGCAGAAAACTGAGGATATCGAGTGACTCTCTCTCATGTGGGCGCTGGGTCACCAAAGCTTACAATGGTAAAAATATGGGTCCCTGAAGAAAAAGGTTGGGAACCACTGCACTACACTACACCAGTGATGGGCATCCTGGGGGAAATTCCAACCAACATGGTTTAGTGATGAACCTGGCTAAATTGAGCTACAGAATGTGGTAAACCTGCCAATAGATAGCCCACAGGCGCCATGTATTTAAGAAAATGAGGGCTCAAGTCCACTACCTCAAGATTAAGTTAACCTGTGTCACCACTGAGCCAGTATCTTGGAATACTGCCCTAGATGCATCAGTTTCAAGTGCCACATATTCCAAAATGATCTGGCTGTACCTGTCCAGGCGATTATCATCCAGGTAAAATCAGGTCATTTGGATTACGCAGCACTGGACTGTAAAGTAATGAATATAGGTTGCCGATCACTGTGGACTAGTGTGTGGTGCCTTTGCAGGACTAGTGGACTTGAAACCTAAAAGGTCATCTGTTCAACTCCTGATACCGACCAGTCTGTAAACTGGACAAGGGGCTGATCAATACAGTAGCTGTCCTTGTGCTTTATACACCCAACTTGATTTTGTGTATTCATACATGTGTGTGTGTGTGTGTGTGTGTGTGTGTGTGTGTGTGTGTGTGTGTGTGTGTGTGTGTGTGTGTGTGTGTGTGTGTGTGTGTGTGTGTGTGTGTGTGTGTGTGTGTGTGTGTGTGTGTGTGTGTGTGTTGTGTGCACCTTAAAAATATCAACAGCACTAGGTTATTAACTTTGAATTGTAGGGAAAGGATCACAGTTTTTTATTTTATTTTACTGTTTTTTGATTTACTTGATTAATTTGTTAATACTCATATTATTAATATTATTTACTTTAATTTATTATACTTCATGATATACTTCATGAATTTAAACTTTATTTGACTAGGCCTACTTCTTTTTGGTTACTTCTATAGGCCTACTTCAAACTACGCAGTGTTGTTGACCTAAAAGGTCATCTGTTCAAGTCCTGATACCGACCAGTCTGTAAACTGGACAAGTGGCTGATCAATACAGTAGCTGTCCTTGTGCTTTATACACCCAACTTGTGCAAAAATGTAGTCATGTGCATAGAACACGATTAAAACTTAACATAATCTCTTCTCCACCACACCTGACCTGTGTGTGTGTGTGTGTGTGTGTGTGTGTGTGTGTGTGTGTGTGTGTGTGTGTGTGTGTGTGTGTGTGTGTGTGTGTGTCTGTGTCTGTGTGTGCGTGTGCGTGTGCGTGTGCGTGTGCGTGTGCGTGTGTGTGTGTGTGTGTGTGTGTGTGTCATGCTGCCCATTAATGCAGAGGCTTCATCAGACCTGGGGGAGCAGCTACTAGCTGACGGCTTGGCTTGGCTGATGTGTTTCAGGAACCACTCAATGTAGCACACAGCCAGCACACACACTGAAATACAGGCGTGCCCCACAGACACACACTTAGACTGAGATGCAGGTGCACTCACATACGCATAGACATGGGTGCACACAGGCAGAGAGAGAGAGAGAGAGAGAGAGAGAGAGAGAGCGAGAGCGAGAGCGAGAGCGAGAGCGAGAGCGAGAGCGAGAGAGAGAGCGAGAGAGAGAGAGAGAGAGAGAGAGAGAGAGAGAGAGAGAGAAATTGAGTTCATCAAATATTCACAGTTTGTGCCATTAAAGATTCACCATGCCGGCACTGCCACGTTTATCAAGCCTTCCTCCACCAATGAGCCTTCAGCTAGCAGCTCCTCTCCTCTCCAGAACAGTTACTGTAGAAATCCCCCTTTCCTCTCCTCTCTTCTCTTCTCCTCTCCTCCCCTCTCATCTCCTCTCAGTTAAAAAGCCCCGTCTCTTCCCCTCTCCTCCTCAGAACAGTTAGAAATCCCCCTCTCCTCTCCTCTCCTCTCCTCTCTTCCCCTCCCCTCCTCAGAACAGTCAGAAAGCCCACTCTCCTCTCCTTCCAAAAATCTCTATTCTCCTCTCCTCTCCTCTCTCCTGTCCAGCACAGCTAGGAAGCTTTCTCTCTTCTGAAGCCCTCATATCATCTACAGTAGGAGGTCTCCTCTCCTTCCTTGACCTGCTAGGAAGTCTGAGATGCCCTCTTCTGCTCTCCTCTACAATCCAGACAACAGACTACGAGCCTCCTCTTCTCTCCTCCTGCGCCTCCCTCCTCTCTCCCCTCTCAACCTCTCAAGCTCAAAGAACAAGACTGAGCGAGAGCGAGAGCGAAAGAGAGAGAGCGAGAGAGGCATATAAGAAAAGAGGAAGAGAAGAGCAGAGTGGAGGAAGCATGGAACTGAGAGAGAGAAAGGGATGGTCTTGAAGGGAACTAGGCCCCTTGCCCCCCTTTCTCTATTTGGAGCCCACACACTCGCACGCGCAAACACACACACACACACACACACACACACACACACACACACACTGCCTGTCCCACCTCAATTATTCAGCAACATGGCTCCCTGCCTCTCCACTTTGCTCCTGGCCTGACATCATCCAGAGAGAGGGATGAGAGAGAGAGAGAGAGAGAGAGAGAGAGAGAGAGAGAGAGAGAGAGAGAGAGAGAGAGAGAGAGAGAGAGAGAGAAGGTGGAAGTAGAGGGGGAGAACGGAGAAGGAGAGAGAGAGATGGAAGTAGAAAAGGAGAAGAGAAGTTCAAGTAGCGAAGGAGTGATTTGCAGGGATGGAGAGATGCAGAGAGGGAAAGCCAAACGGATAAAAAGAGAGCGAGATGAACAAAAATAGACGAGGATGTGAGAAAAAAAAAGAGATGGCAGAGGAAAGGAGAGATTGCGAGAGAAGGATAGACTGTGAAAAAGAGAAGGGGAGAGACTGTGTTAGCGAGGCAGAGACTGTGTGAGCAAGGGAGAGGAAGAGCGAAAGACATGTGGAGAGTGAGAGGAAGAGATTCTTCAGAGACATTCCTTGGAATGCAACCTGCCCTCCTGCACTAATCCCACACAAGAAGCTACGCACCTACCAACCACACACACACACACACACACACACACACACACACACACACACACACACACACACAGCATGCACCTACCAGCTACACACATCACCATCCTCCACACACACGCGCACGCTTTAGGCACCAACCAACTGTGCATGCACGCGCACACGCACACGCACACAGCATGCACCTACCAGCTACACACATCATCCTCCACACACACACACATGCACTTTAGGCACCAACCTACCACACACAAATCCAGCTCCAGTTCCACCTACAGTATGCATTTACACACACACACGCACGCACGCACGCACGCACGCACGCACGCACGCACGCACGCACGCACGCACGCACGCACGCACGCACGCGCGCAGACGCACACAGACGCTCATGCACACGCACGCTAGGGGTGGTACGGTTCACAAAATTCACGGTTCGGTTCATATCGCGGTGTCAAGGTCACGGTTTTCGGTTCTCTACGGTTCATTTTTTTTAGTTCAGGATAAATGGTGCACTGGCTAATAGAATCGGACTTATCACTAAATATCCTACGTATGGTTTGTATAGGCTTATAATGTGAAAATGGTATGTGTAGCGAAGGGGAGTATAGTTGCCCAGCTGGGACTCGAACCCAGCTCTTTGGTGTAGCGGTCAGAGCCCCAGTTTACTACCCCAGAAGGTCTGGGTTCGAGTCCCAGCTGGGCAACTCTACTCCCCTTCGCTACAGTATGATTTCAATTGTGTCATCCTCTGATTTGGTCTTATACGCTAATGTTTTAATCAGAGAGACTGGATAAGATACTCCTAGAATCTCTGTTTTACATATTTTTCTGGGCAGTACATGAATTGCGGTTTGCGATGGATTGCACGGTTCGGTTCGGTAAGTGTGTGAATTGTACGGTTTCGGCTTTCGGTGCGGTTTGTGCCATCCCTAGCGCGGGCACACACGCGCGCACACAGACATGCACACATTCAAACCCTCTCAAGGGGACTTCAAGAAGAATTGGAGGTTAAAAGACAAGCATACTCACCAACATACTCATGCATTGCATGTGCAAACCTACACACATCAGCTCTTTAACCTCTAATATCGTGTACAGCATGGTGTGATGCAAACACGCTCATTGCTTTTCCATGTGGATATGAAAAAGGAAAGGTGAAAACATGTAGGAGACACACAAACACACATATATATATACATACGCACACAAACATACAGATACACACACAATATACATACACACACAAATATACATACACACGGTCCACCTTTGGTCCAAGTAGGAGCAGGCAGAAGGGAGCCCAGCAGTGAAGAGGCTGAGTAGGAGGCAGAGTGAGACACACACACACACACACTAGTGCTAGTGATGCAGGCTTTGGCAGCACCACATTGATGTGAACGAGAAATGTGGTGGTTGTGAAGGATGTGTGTGTGTGTGTGTGTTCGTTTGACACAAGACACTCATCATTACTGGCCCAGATCACCATGAGAGAAAGGGATCACTCTGACTTGTGCCTTACATCTCATTCATTGTAAAGAACTCCTACAGTCTTTGACTGACATCACAAATCCTGAGCACAGGTGTAAATCTTGGCGAAAGTGAGTGTGTTTGTGTGCGTGTGTGTGTGTATGTGTGTGTGTGTGTGTGTGTGTGTATGTGTGTGTGTGTGTGTATTCAGATTCCCTTTAAACCCTGTATTTCCAATCACTCATCATCATCATCATCATCAACCTCATTAAGCTTGTCCCTGTCCACCACCTGAATGTTTCCAATCCCTCAGAGGGTCTACATCTGATTACCTGATTGGTCAATTGATTGCTCAAATGAGTATGAGGCGAGTTGATTGGCAGCCTAATGAACTGGTCAATAAAATTGCAGCACTTCAATGACGTCAGAAGTATTTGCTGCAATCAGCTTTGTCTGGGTAAGCTTGGGCAAGAATCGGACAGTTTCTCTCTCTCTCTCTCTCTCTCTCAAACACACACACGCACATGTACGTATGCACACACGCACGTACGCATGCATGTACGTGCGCACAGACAGCCATCTTGGAAATGCTTGCCTCCCACACCTCTGTCGCCAGTGATGTATAATTCAATAAGACCGCGGCAAAGTGTCACCCCCTACAGTGAAAGGACGGGCCCTTCCACAGACCTCTGCCTGAACTGTGACTGAGGGATGAGTCGGGACCAGAGGTTAGACAGATAATTGAGGCTCTTTTTGTTCGTCTAATAGTCAGGGACGGGCTATGACTTCATGGGCCCCTGGGCCAGACAACAAGAAAGGCCCGAACAGGTGCTGCTAGTGTACAAAACGATTCAGGGATTGAGGCCAGATGTGACAGTCTATGTTGTTGGGGGTGTGGGGGGATAGTCCTCTGAGAAAATGTGGAAAATATAGTTACTAAAACTGACTTTAATGCAATATGAGAATGGAAATAAAGAGGCTTGGGTTCCGGGGCCCCCTTCACTCTTAGGCCCCTGGGCCTGGGCCCGGTCAGCCCTTGCAGTAATCCGTCCTTAGTAGTAGTAGAACACACAGACGTGTCCAAGGGGCTTCGTCAGCTTTGATTAAAGGTGAAATGTCACATTCTTCGGGGGTTTTTTTCAGGCCAGTTAAGAGTAGGTCTGTGGGCTATGAAAAAAAAACGAGTTCAATAAGTTCTTCGCACAAAATCACTCACACGAAGGAGACCTCACCTTACCTCACCTCAATTCTTGCAGCTCGTTTTCCCTTCAGGAAAGAGTCATTAGGGTTCTTTCAAGATCAGCTTTATCCAATGTGCTTCTTGCTGGCAACAATCTGCAACACCCCCCATCAACACCCCCCAACCCGACCACCACTCCCATGTTCATCTCCCCACCCCACCCCTGACTCAGCAAATGTTTTTGTTTTCTGATCATCAGCTGATGAAAATGAGAACTCAAGACAGACACCTAGTCAGTGAAGTATGTGAAGTTGAACCTGTGGGAGTCTGTGTTGGATGGACTACGTGGCATGGCTCAGCCTGGATTTGATAGACAGCTCTAACATGTCCCCTTCAAGGCCATTGGGCAAATAGCCATCATGAGAGATTTACAAAGATGGAGGCCCGGCTTGAGCCTCCTCTCCTCTCCTCTCCTCTCCTCTCCTCTCCTCTCATCTATCCTCTCATCCATTCCCTCATCCTCTGCTCATCATGTCCTGTTCCGTTCTCCTCTCCTCTCCCCACCCCTCCACTTCTCTCCTCCCTGCCTCCCCTCTCTCCTCTTCTTGTATCCTTTCATCCTCTCCCGTCCCCTGTTCTCTCCTCTCCTCCTATCCCTTCATCCTCTCCTCCTGCCCTCCTCTCCCCATCCCTCCCATCCGTTCCCTTCCTCTTCTGTATGCTACTCTACTCTCCTCCTCCTCCTCCTCCTCCTCCTCCTCCTCCTCTCCTGCTCTCCCCTCCTCTCCACTGTCACGACTGACGAATGGGATGCTTTGCCTTTTTTTCCTCTCTTTTTTCCCCTGCAGTGCCAGCCATCATGATTAACAGTTTCTGGAAAACAGTTGCCAGGTTACTTGACAGGATCCCTGCCACAGACGCCACCCAGAGAGGTAGGAGGGAGTGTGTGTGTGTGTGTGTGGGGGGGGGGGGTCATCTAATTACCTATTCAAAGTAATCTGTCTTTTATATATGAAGTCTTTGTTTGCCGGCCATCTCAGGGACATCACACATAGAACAAATGCTTTAATTTAGCTGCAGTCTAGTCCTCTGTCATAGACCTCTCGTAGAGAGAGAGAGAGAGAGAGAGAGAGAGAGAGAGAGAGAGAGAGAGAGAGAGAGAGAGAGAGAGAGAGAGTTAGTTCATAAGAATGGCCACTGTAGCTACTCTCTTCTGTGGCCTCAAAGTGACCTCATGTTCATCCACTGTGGCCCCTCTCAGATAGTATATGGTCACTTCAACAACCACACATTTGTCACTAGAGGACGTTTATTAAATGCTGTGTGTGTGTGTGTGTGTGTGTGTGTGTGTGTGTGTGTGTGTGTGGCTGGGAAAGGTTAGGGAATCTAATAGGGCACGTCAAACACAAAGCAAGCAAACAGGCCACAACACTGGCGCTATGGTAACCTCCGCGGCACACTGGCTGGCTGGCACATTCCCGACCGGTAAAGTGACAGAAGCCGCCGCACGCTTCCAAGGAACACACACATGCATACACGCACACACACACATACACATTCACTGACCTTCACGCAAGGCTGAGAATGTCCAGCTTGGATATTCACTCATGGATGGCGAACGGGCGCGCACGCGCACGCACATGCACATGCACACACAATTTTGGGGACAGCAAATGAAAGTGGTAGGCACAAAAGGGGTGGAGTGGGATGGCCTGTTTGCGTGTCTGCATCCGTGTGTTTGTGTGCCTGCATCCGTGTACACATGTGTGGAAGATTCTAATCAACAGTCATCCCCATCAAAGTGCTGGAAAAAGCGTCCTCCTTCCAGTCCAATACTAAAAACTCGACACTACCGGTACGGTACAATGCAGGTGTACAGTGTCCATCGTGTGTGTGTGTGTGTGTGTGTGTGTGTGTGTGTGTGTGTGTGTGTGTGTGTGTGTGTGTGTGTGTGTGTGTGTGTGTGTGTGTGTGTGTGTGTGTGTGTACTCCCGGTATGGTGCGGGGTGCAGCTATACAGTGTCCACTTTCCAGAAATAGATCCTGCGCTTTTGTTTTGCTGCGGCGACCGGCAGTGGAGAGGGATGCGAAGAGAGTCTCACGTATCCTCAAATTGCTTCTCCTCACCTAGACTTAATTAGGCAGAGGAGAGCCACACCAGGGTCATTTCTTGTGACCTTTCTTCTGTTCTGGGTCCTCAATGGCGACTTGGGTAAAGTCAGTATTACGTTGGACATTCAGATAACATTTAAAGGTGTTAGATGGTGGCCAGAGTGGGTATTGCTACTTTGCTGCTCATTGAAACTGTGCTACCTAATGTCAAAACTAATATTTACTAGTAGCCTATGCCCAGTACAGTAAGCTTTGCAGCTAAAGAGGTCTATTTCTGGATATTCAAAATGGCAGACATGGAGAAGATGCCGCTTTTCATGTTCAGTGCAATTTTCCCAGTCATAATGAATAGAATTTGGTGGTGGTGGTAAGTATTGGTGGAAAAAGTTAACGTTTTTGAGAGGGCAGTATTAATTCTGGAAATAAACTACTAAAATATTACATAATGCACCTTTAAAATAAAAATGTGCTATTTGGAAGAAAAAAAACACTTGTTGTCAAACCAGCTTTGGAACGTGGACAAATTTCCTTGTGTGCCACAGGGTTTAATGACTTTTTCCTGATATCACATGCTTTGTAATTTGAATGAATGAATTAATGAATAAATGAATGAATGAATGAACAATATAAAACTGACTTAACCCAAGTAAACAAGGAAGGAATAGTCCACCTCACTTCAGGAAATTGTTCATATGGTAAAAATATGAGAATAGATAGGATTTTTTTCTCCATGTGTTTGCATTGCCTAGTTCAACACTAGAACCATATTAAGCATAGCAATGGGATTCCATGGTACCAAAGACATTATCAAATGTACTACTGTACTTACAAACCACTTAAAAATGAATGTAACATTCACCAGAGTGCAAAACGGCTATTTAATTCCGTCCAGTGATTCACTAGTGGCTTGATGCTAATGGTACAATTTGCTTCCAGTGATTATGCTAATAATTCTAATACTAATAAATCTAAGTACAGACCACATTGAGATGAAAATTATACACACAAAACTAGAAAATACTGAAAATATATGAAAATCAAAAAAGGGTGGACTGTTTCTTTAAGGCATGACTCAGCCACAAGCAGAAGGCAAATACAGGATGCGAAATGGGAATATTTCACTTGGACTGCTCTGTGCTCCTCTACACTTCTGCTAACTTATGTCCTCCTTCTGCTAAGACAGCTACCATGGTACATGCAATAGAAGGCATAATGCAATGTGACCTTCAAATCATCCACATCATGATAATCAAATAAGTCAAGTGGCTTATGATTCAACACTAACTACAATTTTAGTTTCAGTTTGTTTTACACTATATTCGTCTGCACATCTGTTAGCTCGATGATATCCTCCCTCTGTAAGTCACTTTGGATTTAAGTCTCTGCTAACCATAACAAAATCAAATGCAAAGTAATGCATTCACTACAGATGGAGCTTAGTCTGAATGCGCCACATGCTTCAGTCTCTGATTTTGCCTGAGCGCTAATGACATGTGGGCTCTGCGGTGACTTCAGCGTATAACGGCCCATGTGGAGGCTTAATTGATCCGGCCAAATCAGTTTCCTCTTCACCCCTGCTGTAACAGTGATCCGGCCAAATCGGTTTCCCCATCACCCCTTGCTGGACAAGCTGGCTTCTGGACAATGTCAGCTTCCGTGAGTAGCCAAGAGGAGATGACACAAGCTTGACAGAGTGGCTCTTTCTTGATTCCCCTTCGGCTGCCACAAGATCCAAAGGGGAGACTAAGGGTGCATCCCAATATGTGTCCTTGCCTCCTCCACTTGTGCTTGTCTCCTCGTCCCGCCTCCTGGCCCCTCCTCCGTGGAGAAAACGATAAAGTTTCCCAGCTGTCAGCCTCGCCACAACAACTTTTGAGGGACTGTTTTTCATTCACCATCCCAATTGCAAATGAGAAAAAGACTTTACAATTGAGCTTTTGCAAGATATTGAAATATAATGCTGTTGTCAGTGATGTCATCATGACGAGAAGCAAGTGGAGGAGGCAAGTGGAGGAGGCAAGGTCACATATTGAGATGCACTCTAAGGCCAGGGGGACATGTCTGCTACCGAGGGCACATATTTGCTTCAGGACGACCATAGCACTTTTCACGATACAGGAGGTATCATCTAGGGGCAGATTGCCAACAGGGCACTCGTTAATCTTCCCCACCCTTATTTGACAGTACCGCGGCTTCAACACGGAGGTTTAGAAGTTCTAGGGGGTCCTAGGTTGTCAATATTGCGCCGTACGCACATGTCTGTGTACCTTGTGTGAGGTGTTCTCCCGTGCGCTAAACATTGACAGAAAATACGCATGACAACACGTTTGAGCACAAAATATGCCCGTGCATGCGTACCCTGCAGCAAGCATGTCCAGGGCCCAACTCTGACGGGCAAATCCTCAAGAGCCAGGTCTTTCTTGATTTACCTTCAAGCACACTGAAATGTCTGTACTTTCATAAGTCAATGAAATTCCCCTTTTAGGGATGGCAAACTGTTCCACTCAGTTCCACAACAGCCTTGGCCATCAGAAGGCAGTGTGAATTATGCACCAACATTGCATTCAGCATCAGGTGCTTAATCCAGAGCAGACAAAGAAGGATGTGCACGGCACAAGAATGACCCCTGACTGTTTTGTGCATTATTACATTATATTACACTTAGCTGACACTTTTCAGGGACTCACGGTTGTTTGGGTAAAGGGAATGGACCTCTTTCCCCTTCAACGCCTTCGAGTCAATGCCTTTAATGCAGGACAAGTATCATCCTGTGGTATAGGCATAAACTTACGGCCCACTGTTTTCTCTTGAAGCCTGTTGTTGTTTTTCCTGCTTCACTTCAAAAACCAAACTTGTTTGACGCAATTGACGAAAAAAGGTTAATTGGTTGCAATCCCTGGAGCACTGTGGGGTTAGGTGCCTCAAGGCTCAAGGGCCCTTCAACCATTAGATAAGGGAGTTATTGCAGACAACCCTCAGCGTTCCTGCTGGAACAACGGGTTCTGAACCTGCATCATTCCGGTCTCAAAACCAATCTCCTAATCCCTAGGGAATAAGCCATGGCTGCTTCGGTAGACAAGTTACAGTTTCAGTGGCCCTCCACACACTGGCTTCTAGCCTAGCTTTGGGGGGCCCAGCAAGACGGAGAGCCATGATGAAGTGGACCCGTTACTGGACACCTTTTGTGTTGTGCCCCGGGTTCAGGGAGAGAGGGGGGGACGAGGGGGGGTGGGGGGCTTTCAGATTACTTTGTCCCGAGCCCAACCAAAGCTGTCAGCAGCCCTCTGTGTGTGTGTCTGTGTGTATCTCTGTGTGTGTGTGTGTGTGTGTGTGTGTGTGTGTGTGTGTGTGTGTGTGTGTGTGTGTGTGTGTGTGTGTGTGTGTGTGTGTGTGTGTGTGTGTGCCACAGTGCACTTCTATGTGGATGTGATATAATGTGCTTCTCCTGGTGGAAAAACTACTTTGGAAAAAACGTCTTCTGTGGAAACATGAGCTTAATAATTATTTTCATCTCGGTTTAAGAAAAATACAGGGAATAGGGCCCTTGCATTCACAACTACTAACCACAACTCACCAACTAACTAGTTTTTGGTTTGTTTGGACCTTGTGGCTGGTAAGCATAGTCCTCTTTATAGATGTTGGAATATCATCCCCATATGCTGACAGAGGACAATGCAGGCTGCAGCCACTATAACATGGTGTGGAGAGAGAGAGAGAGAGAGAGAGAGAGAGAGAGAGAGAGAGAGAGAGAGAGAGAGAGAGAGGTCATGGGTAGAGAAAGCAACAATCAGGAAAACCACTGCTTGGCATGTCATGTCAGGCGTTGATAGACTTACCCCGGGCTGACAGCTTTTTCGTATTGATAATTTTTGCTGCATACTCCTGTCCAGTGTTTTTCTTGACACATCGTCGAACGATAGAAAAGGCACCCCTGTGATGGGAAGGCAAAAGCCATTAGGGCATAAATGTTATGTGAGAGCCGTTTTATTTATCCAAGTGACATTGGTCACACAGAAATATTGGCGCACAGGTTTTGGTGAGGGGTAATAATGTCATATTACAAGCAGACGTCTACAAGTCGACGGCCATAAAACTTCGCACCACCAGGGCCATTACAATTGCACGAGCTTGGCTTGCGGTGAATTTCTACGGAAACACAAGCGCTGATAAGCAAGGGGGCGGTTTGGATGGCCGTGACAACACGCCTCTGACAGACAGGAAGCTTTGCAGGCTACACTGTGTGAACACGCTTACAGAATGAGATGTTTTCACCCGTGGGTCAAGCCGCAATATTAAAATACCAATTTAGCAGACACGCAATCCTCCTCTGCAACACATATTTACACAGATTACTGATGATTAGTCTTTCCTTAAGTCGATACAGGCGTAATATCTGCCCACCCAGCGAATGAGCCATGCGTATGAAAGGCGCTAGCTCTCGAGCTGGTTTCGCCGTGATAGTAGAGCGGCTACAAGGCCAATTTGGCTTGAATCGTGCAAATTATGATACAAGCATGAAACTTGGCAGGTATGTGCTTAAGACCAATACAATCAAATCTACCTGATTGGCCACTTGAAATGGCGGCCATTTTCCAAGATGGCCGCCAAAAAGGGCTCCAGAAATGGATTTATTGCATAGAATTGACCTAGAAATTTATGATAAAAGCATGAAAATCAACATGTATGTGCTTAAGACATATACGATCAAGTCTACCTGATTGGCCACTTGAAATGGCGGCCATTTTCCAAGATGGCTACCAAAAAAGACCCCAGAAATGGATTTATTGCATAGAATTGACCAAGAAAATTATGATACAAGCATGAAATTCAACATGTATGTGCTTAAGATCAATACGATCAAATCTACCAGATTGGCCACTTCAAATGGTGGCCATTTTCCAAGAAGGCTGCCAAAAGGACCCCAGACATTGATTTATTGCATAGAATTGACCTAACAAATGATGATGCAAGCATGAAATTCAATATGTATGTGCTTAAGGTCAATACGATCAAATTTACCCAATTAGTCACTTGAAATGGCGGCCATTTTCTAAGATGGCTGCCAAAAAACTAAAAGACCCTAGAAAATGATTTATTGCACAGATTCGGCTTGTATGTGATTAAGACCAATAGGCCTACAATCAAGTCTACTTTATTTGCTACTTAAAATGCTGGCCATTTTCCAAGATGGCTGCCAAAAAGACCCTAGAAATTTGCAAATTTCATATGTGCAAATTGCAAATTTGGTGGAAATAATTGTTCACTCTCCTTAAATATGTTAGCATGGATGATGAAGTGATACAAATATTAAAAATGTTCTGCAATGACACATAAGCCACTCACAGTATGACACACAAATAGCATGGTGATGACATGCTAATGCCAGTTCTTAATTTAATATCAATGGAGGCAGTGCCCCCCCACCCCCCCACCCCGAAGGTGAGATGCTAATAATACGATGACACTGCGGTAATAATATGTCAATAACGGCAATTCGTGGTTCTCTCGACATTGCTGTTAAACAAAAAGGTACACCAGAAACAAGCATTGTTATGAATTTAGTTTATTTGCTCTGGACTTGACATTAACATGTTTGATTTAGCTATCACATAATGGCTTTGGCTTGTCAGCCTGGAACATTCAAAGATAAGAGCCTCCTCCCAGAGGCTGTGGAACATTCTGTGGAACGCAACTTCTCTAGTCAGTTGCGCCCTCTACCCGAGGGTGAGAAGGCTGATCGTGTCAAGGCCACCTGGATCCTCGCCTCTCCTAATAGGACGCATTACACGTGTCTCCCTTGGGTCGGTCACCCCTTACTGTGTGTGTCTCATTCGCTCAGCAGGAGCGCGAGTGTCAATTGTGCTGCCTGGAGTGCTGTCCCTGGATAGGGCGACCGTGGTTAGCTAGACCATACTTCTCCAATGAAGTATATCAGGCCCCTGCTCGACCAGGATGCATAATCGAGGGTAAGTGTATCTTTGATGTCCCCCTTGGACTTTGGGAACCATAGTGTGTGCCCTCAAACGGATATCTATTGGGGCTGGCTTGGCCAGCTCGCTGTGGTGGTGGTTGCTACTAGGTTCTCCATCCGCAACTTGGACCTGCGGCCCTGCTGGAGAATGGTCTTTTCTGCCAGCACAGTTGCACCTGCGGATGTTGTGTACTGAACATGCTGGAAATTCCCCCTTGTGCCAAGGCCTGGTTTGCCATTGGGGAATACCACTTGGTATAGGGGGCCTCGCTACACCTCTGTGGGCTCCACCTGTACATCGGTTACACCCAGACTTGTGGTTTCCGTGCCCTGGGTTCCCTCCACTGCGTGCTCTCCGTGGTATTGGATGTCCGGAAGCTGCCTTTGTGCGCCTGGTGCCTAGCCTCTCTTCTTCGGGTTCAGAACGAAGACCCTCGGCCCTTGGGCGACTGTTGACTCGGGCTGTGCGTTGAATGAGCATGATGCTTATCACTGCTGATGGACGCTGCCTCTTCGCCTTCAACAGCTCTGGGCATCGGCAGGAGAATGGTCTGTGCCCCGGCCAAGCTTTTGTTTGTGCATTCTAGGTAAAGGCAACTCAATCTGGAGTTTTTCAATACCCATAGTGGGATGTTGAGTGTTTCGACATCAAGAGAACTGTAGGTTACCGAGGGTAACTCTGGTTCTCTGAGGGAGATGAACGAGACATCTCACTAGATTGCTACACTCACCCACAAGCTCAAAGGTTAGTTGCCTCAGATTGAAGCTCAGAGCCCAGCGCACCTGGGCTTTGTCCCCGAGGGGGCGGGATCCCCAGCTGTGCAGCTCATTGGCCTGACGGCATGATTGAAAGTAAGTTTTGGCAAATGGTCGCGGGCGTTACCCATAGTGAGATGTCTGGTTCATATGCCTCAGAGAGCCAGGGTTACTCTCGGTAGCCTTTAGTTATGTGCCTTTTTGCTTGATTTTGTTTCCTATAATGAAATCATTGGAAATTCAAACAGTGAATGTTAACATTGATTTGGGCCACATCTGCTAGATTAATTGCAATTAATGAAGTTCTAGTGTTTTCTTTGATGGCCATCTTTAAAAATGGCTACCATACATTCTAAGTTGCAAATGAGTGGATTTGATTATAGGCCTATTGCTCTTAAGCACAAACACACAAAATTACATACTTGTATCATCATTTTTTGTGGTCACCTCTGGGATAAATTCAGCCTTTTTGTGGCCATATAATAAAATGGCTTCCATTTCAAGTGGCTAGTCAGGAAGATTTGATTGTATTTGTTTTTTTGCACATTCATGCCAAAATTGATGCTTGATCAATCCTGTGCAACAAATCCATTTCTATGGTATTTTTTGGCGGCCATCTTGGAAAATCGCCATCATTTAAACTGGAAAATTACTTAGAATGTATTGTGTTGGTCTAAAGCACATAACTGCCAAATTTATTGGTTGTGCTTGTATCATAATTTCCTTTCTCAATTCTGTGCAACAAATCCATTTTTAGAGTTTTTCATGGTGGCCATTTTGGAAAATGGCCACTATTGCAAATGGCAAATCAGACAGATTTGATCGTATTGGTCTTAAGCACATACATGTTGAATTTCATGCTTGTATCATACTTTTCTAGGTCAATTTTATGCAATAAATCACTTTCTGGGGTCTTTTTTGGCGGCCATCTTGGAAAATGGCCACCATTTCAAGTGGCCAATTGGGTAGATTTGACCGTATTGGTCTTAAGCACATACATGTTGAATTTCATGCCTGTATCATCATTTTCTAGGTCAATTCTCTGCAATAAATCTATTTCTGGGGTCCTTTTTGGCGGCCATCTTAGAAAATGGCCGCCATTTGAAGAAGCCAATCAGGTGGATTTGATCGTATTGGTCTTGAGCACATATATGTTGAATTTCATACTTGTATCATAATCTTCAAGGTCAATTACATGCAATAAATCAATTTCTGGTGTCTTTTTTGGCAGCCATCTTGGAAAATGGCCGCCATCTCAAGTGGCCAATCAGGTAGATCTGATCATACTGTTCTTGAGCACATACATGTTGAATTTCATGCTTGTATCATAATTTTCTAGGTCAATTCTATGCAATAAATCCATTTCTGGGGTCTTTTTTGGCGGCCATCTTGGAAAATGGCCGCCATTTCAAGTGGCCAATCGGGTAGATTTGATCGTATGGGTCTTGAGCACATACTTGCCGAATTTCACGCTTGTATCATAATTTGCACGATTTTTCCTGTAGCCGCTCAACTAGTACACAAGTGATGCTGCTGAACACAAAAAAACACAAAGTGCTACATTTGCCGAGGAGTATGACACAGCTATTACACAAGTCCACAGCCGCACGCATTCCATTCTGGCGTGGCAACTGTTACATGCCTCGCCACATATTGCCGCGAAAAGTTACAGTATAGCCTAAAAACGAGCTTCCTGACGTGTCATGATGATAACATGGACTCTGTTGGTTGGTCTTCCAATGGATGGCGATTTATGAGCAGTCTGCCATGAGGAAATATTCAGCAGGCAGCTAGCAACCAAGATGTTCACATGCACGCTCTCTCTGTCCTCTCTCCCAACGGAGGATTGTCTTAACCTGCGTTGATGGCGTTTGATGATTAAACTAACGATATGAACACCTGAAACGGAGGTAAACACGCCACAGCTGGGTGTACGTAGGCTACATGAACCTCTTGCTCACTCGTGTGTTTTTTCCCACCTGGATTTCTGACATGAACCCCACTCTGCATTGACAACATTCAGCTTCACGGACACAATGAGATACCGAGCGCCGAGAGAAAGGAAACAGACCTCTTTCAAAAGGAACAAAACAGTATTGTTACTCACTTTCCGAGTTCTTCATATAGCTGATACTCATCCGTGAACCGTGTACAGGTTACAATAGTAGCCATGTTGTGCAGAGAGAGATATCGCCTCTCGTTTTTTGGTGACTGCCTCGCTCAGGTTTCGTGAGGAGATCTCGTCTACTCAAAAAGGAGAGGGAGAGATAGAGACAGCGGAGGAAAGGGAGGGGGAGATCTGGGTGGTAGTAGTGAGCGAGCGTGAATGTGTGTGTGAGAGAGAAGGACGACCGTGCAGCAACGCGAGATTTTCTCTCTGGTGTCGAGAGAGGAGATGGAGAGCAAAGACGCGGAGCTTGGAGATCCGACGGAGTGGTGCTGCATTGGAACTGCTGCCGAATGAAGGAGAGGGTTTTTCGTGTTTGTGTGGTGTTGAATAGGCAGCCTGGCTGAGTAGGCAACGTCGTGGCAGGACTGTGCTCTCCCACAGCGGGAGGCCGAGGAAGGAAGGGTGGCGCAGTGCCATGCGCATTCAACGCAGTTTATTGCATGCTTTAACAACACATTTTATTTCTGGTTTGCGGGTGCCGTTATGATGAGAACATCATCCATAGGATGAAACATGAGAAATCCCTGTTTAGGTCTATTCACTAATGTGTAAACCAGCCGTGATTCTTAGAGGTAATATCACAGAGGTATCATTAGTAACATATGGTGACATTACTACATACATACAGACACGTTTATCCAAAGCAACTCACAGTTATTATTTGCAGGGCATTGGGTGTCTGGAGCAATATGGGGTTAGGTGCCTTGTTCAACAGTGGCACTTCAGCCAAGGTCAAGGAAGGATGGGAGTTTATGGAAGGGTTAGGGTGGGATTCGAACCTGAAACCCTCTGATCTAAGCATTAGGCAACGACTGCCCACATTACTCATTTGATGTTCTGTTTGTGATGAGTCAACTGTATGTTGCAGTAGGCCTACCATGATCATAGCTTGCAATTGGGCATCGAATAAAAAAAATAGTTGTCCAACATTGCATGTTTCCCTTCTGTAGTCATCATTTACCTGTCTCTTTTGGAGGTTGAAATATCAACAAGCATAAAAATTCACTCCAAATGTTCTCCAGATCACCTGCTGTTATGAAGTCCGCAGACGTATGCTACAGCTATGGGATTTGTCATGTACTCTGTGTGTATTTTTTGTAATGTGTTATGGAAAGACAGAAGGGGGAGTGAGTGATGACTGTGGTTTGTCAGTTATTGGTTTCAAAAGGTGTGAAAATATTTCTTGAGTGTGTGAGTGTGTGTGTGTGTGTGTGTGTGTGTGTGTGTGTGTGTGTGTGTGTGTGTGTGTGTGTGTGTGTGTGTGTGTGTGTGTGTGTGTGTGTTTATTTCGCAGCAGACCATATGCAGTTTGCATTCTAGAGCAGAGGTGTTAGCAAGCATATCAGCCAGCCTCTCCCTATGCTGTGCTATACACACACACACACACACACACACACACACACACACACACACACACACACACACACACACACACACACACACACACACACACACACACACACACACACACACACACACTGTGCACTGTGCATAGTAGAGCGGTCGTCTTGTCTTCCATGGGCAGACGAGTGGAGAGCAACAGTGATTCGGGGGCGGGGAGGGGTGGTGGTGCGGTGCTGTACAAAGTAAACGCAGGAGAAACACACACACGCACACACACAAACATGCGCACACAGGAGCAGCGAGTTCTTGGCCATAATTACAGAGAGGCTGGCTGATATGAAAGCCTAATTAGTGCAGTGCAGAGGTGCCTCGCTAATAATTGTGCCGTGTGTGTGTGTGTGTGTGTGTGTGTGTGTGTGTGTGTGTGTGCAGCATGTGTCTGCATGTAGAGCAGTGGCGTTTTACTTGTCAGAGGCAAAAACACAGATAGGCTATGCGAGGAGCGTGATAGAAGGAAAGCATTCCCTTTGAGAGAGAGAGAGAGAGCATTCGTGCGTGTGTGCGTGCGTGCATGGCTCCTTTAGAGAGAGGTTGTTCTCCATTCATCCCCCAGGCATCTCCTCAAAAGAAACCTGTTTACAAAATTCTCTGGTGGATCCATAGCCTTCACTCCAAAGACTTCACTATCCAGCAGTTCCTTTTAAGCCTTCTATTCATCTCAAAAATCATTTTTACAGAAGAAACATTGGTTCTCTGAAAGATTTTAACAAACTGCTCAGTTGAATCGATGTGTTCTTTGCTTTTTCTCAGGGCGGTTGGACTTCGCACATACTCCTCAGCCTTCAAGCCTCCTTACGTCAGGTGGGGCTTAGCAAGAGCATGCACACACGCACGCACACACACACACACACACACACATACATACGAACACACCTCTTCTTATTAACTGATGCCTTTAGCACGCATGCACGCGCACACAGACACACACACACACACACACACATACAAACACACATACGAACACACCTCTTCTTATTAACTGATGCCTTTAGCAATGGCCCTGTAAAGATTTTGCTCCAAAACACAAAGGAATCTCCTATTAAGCCCTTTTGGATCCCACATTACTTTTCCTGTTCCTTCTGTAATTGATAAACTAGTCACACTTTGGTAACATTTTCTTTTATGGTACATTAATTGCTATGTGCTTTTTGGGGTACCAACAAGGTGACGGAGAGAAGTTACATGATAGGGTAGCCTATCCAACAGGTAAAAAGGGGGTAATTACAAAGTAAATACTAAGTAATACACATATCTCAAGAATCACTATGAAACTACTCTGTATTGTCTGGGCAACAACAGGGTAACAGAGAGAAGTTACCTGTTAGATACATCTAAGTTCTCTCTGTTACTCTGTTGTTACCCAGGAGATACAGTCATTTCTTTTTCTTGGCAATTACATGGTGCTTACTTTTTAATTACCCCTTTTTTACCCGAGGTACCATCTGTTACCCCGTTATTACCCAAAAAGTTACATATGGTAACTGTACCATAAAAGAAAGTGTTATCTAAACTTTTAAGACATGTCATGTAATGTACAGTAGCCTATAATAGAGTGCAGTATATGGGCCAAAAGCATATCTCCCAGACAAACGCTTGACCACAAAGCACACTTCCTTTTGTTTCCCTCACATGGTCCCCACACTACGAGGCTACTGTCAGAGATATTCTATAGAGATATGCCAACATAATAGGTTTCTATGGGCACCTAACGCGACCAGGTTCCGGTCTGCCTAAAGGGCGTGTCATAATGCTCCTACAATGAATAGAACAGTCCTTAGGTCTGCCTAGGTCTGCCTAAGGGGGGGCATAATAGAACCAGGAAACAATGGGCCAATGGAACCTCTCTCTCTCTACTCTCTCTGCTACTGTCATGAGAGGTCACGGCAAACATGATCTCAAAAGCGTTAAGGTTGTAAGCAACTGGACTTCCTTTTTGAACCAAACTTGAAAGCTCTATTTGAGCCCTGAATAGTCCAGTTGTTGCTGACTTAGGTGTTTTCACCCGCATGGCTTGAATGAACGATAATCGTCACAGGCACATGCAAAGAGAACCCCCTCCACCTTTCTCTCTTTCTCTCTCATGCTAAGGTGGGCAAGGCAGAACAACTGATAGGATGTCGGGCCTCAGAACAATACTAGCTCTGTTCCTCTTTTACTGCACGTAACACATCATCCACCCCTGCACTGTCACCACAACTTACCACAGCTAATCTTCCATACTGTGCTGTAGATATCTGATGTTGCGTTTTGAAAGGACGCTAGCAAACACTCTCTATTGTGTACTGTACTACACTTACTCACAGGCACACATTTGTATGCACCAACACACAGAGGCAAGCCACATATACACGCATGCAGGCATGAACACACAAATGCACAAACGCACACACTCACACACACACTCATGCAAACCCACACTCACACGGGGCCAGCGAGGCAGAGAGGGAAGCAATTTGGGTCGAGTGCCAAACTCAACAGTCATTCCTGAGTGAGTCACTCAGTATGAGGAGTTGGCTGTCTCTCCCCCACATACACACACACACACACACACACACACACAGACACAGACACACACACACACACACACACACACACACACACACACACACACACACACACACACACACACACACACACACACACACACACACACACACACACACACACACACACACACACACACACGCCCAGTACGAAGACTTGGCTGTCTCTCACTTTCCCTCTCCAGAACGTTCTGTCACTGGAAGAAAGGACGTGCCCGTGGTCAGACTTGAAGTTATTCCTCGCGTGTGTGTGTGTGTCTAAATGTGTGGACTGGAGGTTGTTTTTGTTTGTTTGTGTATTTGTTTCAGGGCAATGTGCAGTCACACGGTAAACAGTTACGGATTTGTTCCATCCGTTCGCCCGTCTGTCTTTATTGAATCGAGAGAACACAGAGAAAGGAGTTGATTTATCGCATGCAGATGTTATCTCTACTTGAAGAGAGTAAATACGCAGGCCGCCGTGCGGTGCTTTTAACCCCGTGCGTGCCGCTGAGGCCCATGCAGGCAGCAGCCACTCCTTACAGCCAGGGCTGGACAGGTCATCAGGCCTACGGGGCATTTCCCGGTGGGGCCAATAGGACAGTCCTTTGGGGTCGATACAGTTGTTTGTTTGTTTATTATGTCCTAAGTAGAGATGCACCGGATCCAAGATCCGGTTCTGGATCCGGCAGGATAATAGGGTTTTTCACAGGATCCGGATCCGGTTCCAGGATCCAGGATCCGGTAGCCGAGGCTTTTCAGTCAAAATAGTTTGAGCCAACGTGATGAAAAGGGCCCATGTGTGTGAGTAGGCTATGTGTTTCAACCCTTTCGTAGGATCCGGTATCCGGTTCCGGATCCGGCAGGATCTTAAGCAGTGGATCCGGTATCCGGCAGTATCCTAAAAATCAGGATCCGGTGCATCTCTAGTTCTAAGGGATTCGACTATAATTTAGAGGGGCAGCCCATTGGTCCATCTTTAATATAGGCTACTGTGGACAGTGGATCAAGTCAAGTACGAAGCACAAAAAACTTTTGTGTGTGTGAAGGACCAGTTTAGGCAAAAAATGCTCGGGTGGTTTTGGATCCCAGTCCAGCCCTGCTTACAGCTCTCCAGCAGACTGTGCTGGCTAATAAAACAGCGCTGCATACTGCACACACCAATAACAATGCATTTGTGTAACATTTACAGACACTTTATCTAGCAGTCTGGTGGTGTGCTTGCTAATAAAATTGCACTGTGTACACATATAACGATACATTTTATATGTAAAAATGCATTTACAGAGACTTCTATCTAACAGTATGCCATGCAAATGCTACTAATACTGACCTGCATGCACAGCAGATGGGTGTTACATGAGACTCTAGCAGTGCAGTAGTGCTACTACTGCAGTAGTACACTACATATTGTACTATACACTGCATATCATGATACATTTCACCAGATGCCTTTATAGTAGCATCCGGCAGTTTCTATGTACTGGGGACCTATACTATACATTTCCATCAAAACACTTTGGGGTACCAAACATTTCCGGGTTCACTATAGGGCCCTATGGGCTGGCAAGTAGACTATTATCCAAAGCAACTTACTAAGGAGGACATACAGCAAACAGCAATATAGAAAGTGTGGTAAATACAGAGCACATCAATATGCAACTAATACAAGACACATGTCTTTAAATAATTGTTAGAGATGCTGAATACAAAAAGAGAACGAACAACATTACAATGAGGAAGAATATCAGCACACAGAATACACACTTATACAGTAGGTCACACAAAAGGGAGTTTATTCACGTTTAATTCTGACACCATATTGGTCAGACGATTAGGTCTTCTCTATAACATTAATGAAATCACTTTTGTGGAAGCTATGAACCACGTATGAAAAGTGCTATTTTTCCAGTCATAATGAATAATTAAAATTTGATGCTGGTGGTAAGTATTCATGAAAAAGGTAACATTAGTGAATGGGCAGCATGAATTCTGGAAATAAACAACTAAAAATCTCACACAGTGTCCCTTTAAATAATATAGGCCTTGCTCTGTACAATCTATGCAATACAATAATATAAAAAATATGGCACTCCAAAACGCATGAGAAAGCTGAATGTGTCTCCTGATATCCCTTGACGTGTCCTTTACTTGACACAGAAAACACTTCCAATAGAATTCCTTCAATTAATACTGCAGACTGTTGCAATGATAAGTGATCTTACGTATCTCACAGGACGAACTAGGATTTAAAACTTCACACTTCACAACCAGCTCCATTCCTCATGCCATTTGTTTTTGCTTGGTCCACAACGAAAAGGGTGTGTGTGTTCGGAAAAGGCTCTGTGTTTAGGAAAGACTCCGTTCAGACAACTGGGCTGACTGCTGATGACTCAGAGAGTTAACAGTTCTCAAGAAGGAAGCGTTTCATCACCACACTCTTGAGCCAAATACACAAAGAGAAGCATGTGGTTGTCTTGAAGAACTGTTTTTTGAAAGCACATACTGTATATATCCACTTTTAGAAAATGTGTTTTTAAGTGTGATTCTCAGTTAATATCAATACAATGACTACGCTGTTCCAATTATCAGGAAAAATTGGATGGCATTAACCCAGTTCCGACATTACCCCATTTGCCCTTGATTCTACCTTAAAATGAAATTAAAAAAAAAAAGATTGATGAGAATTGCTTTGCAATTTCATAGCGTTTTTCCAAAGCTCCCCATTTGTTGGCAGCAAGCCTCCACAGTGTCACTGAGGAATTGCCAATGGTGACAAGCTGTCATCACCACAAGGCAATGCACTCACTCAAGGAGCTTACCTTTAGCTTATTGGTGGTTATTAGTAAACAAAATATACAGTTAGTTGCATGTTGGCTTTGTAAGTGTAACGGAGGCTAACTAGCACAGAGTTGGCGTGGAACGTTGGTAAACCTCCCTCCGATAGCCTCATACAGTCTCGTACTGTGTCTCCCATTGCCGGACCGTTGTAGTTGACGAGATCGCACGTTCGATCCCCGAGGGGGGTGAACAGGTGCAAGATGAGCTCCGTCACATAAGGCAGTATAGTGTAGTAACACTCATCAAAATTAGCCAGACGGGAAGCAACATGGATCAGTGGGCTAGCGCGCTGTACCTTATGCCGAGGACTTGAGTTCGATTCACGAGGTCGTCTCCTGATCCTTCCCCATCTCTCTCTCCCTATACTACCTGTTTCCTGTCTCTCTCTTACTGTTCTGTCTGATTAATAAAGCCCCCCCCCAAAAAAAAATACTTGCCAGACAAAATATTTAGAAGTTTCATAAGAAGTGAAGTAATCATAAGAAGTTAAGCAATCTAAAGGCAAACATATACTCTCATGCAAAACAAATAATAATCACATGCAGTATCACAAGTGTCCTCATAGCTTGAGGTGTGCCATGAGGGGGACAAGAAGAGTCTGTTCAGAATGAACACAGTGTCCTTCTGAAGGCTCAAATCACATGTGTGTGT
>NC_085880.1:32717765-32722765 GCF_034702125.1 Engraulis encrasicolus
GCATCCGCACCACTTCAGGCCGTACGTCCGAAAGGTCGAACCTCTCGTAGGGGTCGGCGGTCACGTTGAAGAGCCAGACGGACTTGGCAGCCAGGTCGCGACGCTTCTCCAGGCCCTGCCAGTGGGGCCGCGGCGGGGGCGGGGCGCCAGGCAGGGGGTGCGTGGATGGAGGAGGGGGAGGGGGGAACCAGTCTCCGTCCCCCATGGGCCCCGTCAGCAGCTTCCAGTCCCCGGCTCTCAGCACGGCTCGCACACCCGTGTCCCAGATCCCGAAGCCCCGGCGCGTCCTCAGCGCTCTCTGCTGCGCCGGCTCGCCTTTGCGCCTGGACACCGGGTCGATGTTGAAGAGGATCTCCGTGCGCGGGCATGGCTTGCCCTCGCTGATGGTGGCCCACACGTCGTGCCCATCCAGATGCTTGTCCTCGAGGGGCACCCCTGCCAGACCGAGCAGCGTCGGGTACCAGTCCGACACGTGGACCAGCGCCCGGCTCACCGCGCCCCTCCTCTTCAGCAGCGGGCTGTGCACGAAGCCCACCGCCCGCACACCGCCCTCCCAGTACGAGCCTTTGCCCCCCCGTAGCGGCCAGTTGCACCCACCCGACAGGGGCTGCCCGCCATTGTCTGAGGAGTACACCAGCACGCTGTTGCGGTAGAGCCCCCGGGCGCGCAGCTCCCTCACCACCTCCCCCACGGCCTCGTCCACCCCACTCAGCATGGCGGCGTAGTGGCTGCGCGGCCCGTTGCCCAGCGAGGCGTAGCGGCGCAGCAGGTGGGCCGGGGCCTGCAGCGGGGTGTGCAGAGCCTGCAGAGCCACGTACAGGAACAGAGGCTTATCCGGCGGGTGGGAACGCAGGATCTGCTTTACCCTATTGGAGGGAGGGAGGAGAGAAGAGAAGAGAAGAGAAGAGAAGAGAAGAGAGGAGAGGAGAAGAGAAGAGAAGAGAAGAGAAGAGAAGAGAAGAGAAGAGAAGAGAAGAGAAGAGAAGAGAAGAGAAGAGAAGAGACGAGAAGAGAAGAGAAGAGAAGAGAAGAGAAGAGAAGAGAAGAGAAGAGAAGAGAAGAGGTGACGTAAAGAGAGGCAAGGAGAGGCAACGAGAGGAGAGGAGGAGAGGCAAATAAAGACGAGGAGAGTAGTTGTAAAAGTGAGAGATAGAGGAGAGAACAGAAAATAGAGGACAGAAGGGAGCAGAGGAGAAAACAGAGACAAAATGAGGTGGTAGTAGAGGAGTAAGGAAGGAATAGAAAAGAAGGGGAGGAGAGAAAAAATAAGAGAAGAAAGTAGACGAATCAAGTGGCGAGGAAATAAGAGCAGAGATGAGATCAGCGGAGAGAGGATGACAAAGGAGGAAAGAACAGACCAAAAGAGAGGAATAGAACAGAGAGGAGGGAAGCAAAGAAAAGGAAGGAGGAAAAAAATGGAAAGAAGAGACAAAGACAGAGTAGGGAAAGGAGGAGACGAGAGGAGAAGAGAGGAGAGGAGAGGGGAGAGAATAGGAGAGGAGCGCATACGGTATAAACAAAGATCTCAGCAGGCTCAAATACACACATCCAGTCTAATAGTCTCTTCTATTTATTGACATTTTCAATACTTGCCCGAAAAAAAGGGAAGAAAAGATGACTTGTTAAAACAATAGGCACACTGGTGAAGAGAAACAATAGGCCTACAGAATGTTCCCTCTTCAGTGGGCGTGTAAGGCAATCTCACAGCACAAATACATCTTGAAACAGAGTGGTTGAAGGTCCTTTTTGGATGTCCAAATTAAGTTGAATGAAGATGCTCTGTGTGATGCCAGACAATGTCTTTTTCCAACATCTTCCGGATATTGGGTAGGTCTATATAGGCCTACTATTACTCTAATGTCTGGTCAAAGTTACTCATGAAGGAAAAAACCCTACGCTCTACAATATTACTAAACTGTTATGTTTTTTTTGCCATATTTGTTAACTTGTAAGAGACTAAACACAGGTTGAACATAATATGCACTACTAAATAGAGTATAGAGTAGCAATAGAGTATAAATAGAGGGTTGTGAATAGGGCTGCACAATATATCGAAAATATATCGATATCGCGATATCAAGAATGGCGATATGTGTATCACGAAAATGAATTAATTATCACTAACAAGTAAAACATTTCTGTGTAGTCCAATCACTAGCTGAATATCAACAAATGCGCAAGAAGCAAGAAGTTGCTATGTAGCAATGTACCTGATTCTGTGCTGGTTGGATCAAATTTAGGTTTCCATTTTTTTTTCATAAGTACAATGGTGTAACCGCTATGTAATAGCATGCCAGTGATGTACATACACCATTTATTTACCCCTATCTCTACTTTGGCCACCTCTGGTTGTTAATGCATAGTCATCCTGTTTGTCATGCCAAGAGGCCACCGCTATGTTTTACACAATGCATTACAGTAAGACATGCTTCCTGTGTGTGGAGAAAGAGCATCATGCAGTCTTTCCACATCACCAGCCTGCAGGTTTGTTTTTATCAGATGTGCATGTATGCGTGTATGAATCAGTATGTGAGTGTTCATGTTATGACGAATAAAATTCCTAACTCACCACAAGAACAATGTGTGTGTGTGTGTGTGTGTGTGTGTGTGTGTGTGTGTGTGTGTGTGTGTGTGTGTGTGTGTGTGTGTGTGTGTGTGTGTGTGTGTGTGTGCGAGTGCGAGTGTGTGTGTGTGTGAGAGAGAGAGAGAGAGAGAGAGAGAGAGAGAGAGAGAGAGAATGTCCTTTTGGTGTAGAGATGGCTGGTGTGTGTGTGCGTGCGTGTGTGTGTGTGTGTCTACATGTGTGTGTCTGACTCACCTGTCTGTGTAAACCTGAGTAGAGTAGTTCCCCCTCAGCTCCCAGGCCGGTCTCTCCCCGTCGTGCAGGTCGAACCCGCAGGCCTCGGCCCCGTCGCAGCTCTGGTGGGTGAAGTGGTCTCCGCTGCCCGTCAGCGAGCCCAGGAAGCTGTGGAACCCCCGGCCCGTGGGCAGGCACTCGGGCCGGCAGAAGCCCAGGTGCCACTTGCCCACCATGTGGGTGGCATAGCCGGCCTGCTGCAGGCGCTCGGGCAGCGTGGGGGCGTCGCGCGGCAGGCAGAGGGGCTGGCGGGAGCGGATGATGGAGTGCTGGAGCCCTGTGTGGATCTGGTAGCTGAGGAGGAAGAGGAGGAAGATGACATTACATTACTGTACATTACATTTGGCAGATGTTTTTTATCCAAAGCGACTCACAATCGAGGACATATTCATAGCATACATCACTTGAAGATACAAAGTGCACAGAAAACATACAGAACTAAGCCACGGAAGCTGTTTGATAGAACATTTGACTATGCACCCTATTTTTATTTTAAGTCTTTCTGCCTTCTTTTTGTGAAGTTAGAAACTGGAATGTCAAAATTCTTCCTGTCCCCCAATTCAATTTCCGGTCACTTGGGGCATCTAGATTTCTAGGCTAGCAATGGCGAAGAATCTTTTAGAAATTCCTGGCTCCAGTTCGTGATCCGGATCACCACCAAAATTGACTTGTTCCTTTGGTCATTTCCAACAGTTTCATTCAAAGTTTCATCCAAATATGTTAATACGCTTTTGAGTTATCCTGCTGACAAACAAACAAAAAAACAAACAGACCAAAACAAACCAATGTGACCGAAAACGGATGTAACAATCACTATGTTTACATGATGTTTTTAATTCTGAATTAATAATTCAGAATGAAATAGTTCCGTCGAGTTTACTTTGATCTTTCCTTTAATTCCGAATGAACACATGACGTTTTCAAAGTGGAATTAAGCTTTATTCAAAATTAAAGTCAGTGAATTGAATTCTGAATTAAGTCCCTTGTAAACGTAGCAAACAGGTGTAAATTCCAAGGGGGGTTAGTTTTTTTGTTCATAGGGCTAAGTAGAGTAGAGTAGAGTAGAGTAGAGCACATGAGGGGGATGAGAGGAGATAAGGGTGTGTGTTTGCAGGGCAGGTGTGTACAATCCTGTATGTGTGTGTGGAGGGTGGGAGGGTTTCATGGTTGGGGCATCACGAGGCAGACTGACACAGAGGCAGGAATATACGGGCTAGAGTGGCTGGAGATGCTTGTGGATCTAGTAACTGAGGAGGAAGAGGAGGGAGATGAAGGGGATGAGGGCAGTGCAGGGCAGGTATGTACAATCACACAGAGACAGCAGTGTGCTCACCGACAGACAGAGAGACAGACAGACAGACAGACACAACATGAAAAAAGTGGCATTTAAATGCAATCTTTTCTTGACATGTTAGACAAAAAGGCAGGCAAACCCATGACTACTATATACTCTGCATACAGTAATTGAGGACGTCTTTGTCTGTCTGTCTTTGTCTGCCTACTTGCCTTTGTGTCTTGACAGACAGTCATGCAGACAGACAGGCAGGCAGGCAGACAAGCAGACAGACAGACAGAGAGACAGCTTGGTGCTGAGTGGCAGACTGCTTCCCCCTCAGCTCAGCCCCAGCCAGACAGATGAGAACCGGAGAAGCCCTCATTCACACACGCAGAGCAACACACACACACACACACACACACACAGACACACAGACACACACACACACACACACACACACACACACACACACACACACACACACACACACACACACACACGCACACACACACACACAAATACCAAGTACGCAAGCACGCATGTACAGTACGCGCACAAGCACACGCACACACACACGCACACGCACACAAAGATAAAATGATATGCTCCTCCATTGAAACATGATCCTGTCGTGGACTGGGGGACTGAGCTCCGCTCCTCATTCATATGCTTCTCTTTTATTATCTAACTGAGAACTGCAGAGTACTGCACAGAGCTGACTGTTCTCATCAAGCCTTTTAGACTATGTGATAATGTTAGGGAAAATATTCATATTTTGTCACCATTTGTCTAGATGACAATAAACTTAAAATATACTGTTTATAGTGTGTGTGTATGTATTACACTGTTTATACGTGTGTGTGTGTG
>NC_085880.1:32727765-32750265 GCF_034702125.1 Engraulis encrasicolus
TTGTTTGTTTTTTTATCAGCAGGGTTGCCAGGTGAGGCTGATGATTTCCAGCCCAAAAGATAATACTCAAAGCCCACCTAGAAGCATGAAGTATTGATTTCTATGGTCATAAATTAGCAGAAAAACTAGCGCAAATGACCTTTTAACCCATTTTCACCTGCAGGTGGCCGTCCTAAGCAGCCAATTTGACGGGAAACTGCCCAATCTGGCAACACTGCTTCTCTGGCCCCATGCCATGAGCCTTTGTGTAGAGGGCATAGACTTAATAGTAGGGGGACTTTAAAACTGTTACACGCTGGATAGAAGCAAATATTTTGGTACACAAGTTCCTTGAGTGATATGAAGACATCCTAGAAGGGGTGCCCCAAAATAAATCCAACAGGTAGTAAGATATTCAGAATGGCCGCCCATAATATCAATATATTATAGCCAGGACACTGCCATGTCTTTGCTCCACCACAGTCAATTCAAAGAACCAGCAGACCCTGATTTCCACACCCATTCAGCCCCTCAGCCCCTCATGCACGTCTGGCCCGTCTAGCGGGTGGATTATTCGTAGGAGAAAACAGGCAACTTCGCTGGGCAGGCCAGGCGCGCCGAAAGGACCTAAATATATCAGGCAGGACTTTTACTTTCTCAATCCAGTTTGTCTGCCACTGCCCTGCAGCAGGTATGCACTATTTGTTGCTGCAGTGTTAACTTAAGAAAGAAAAATCCGCACTCACAAAACTGTGTCTCATTATTTATTTATATTACCACCATGTCTAAAAAGCAAACGCGTTTCGGCTATCAAGCCTTCACCACTTCTTTCTTAAGTTGATACTTTTTATCTCGCACCCAAAGACTTTCGTTTTTCCAAGAAGTTGAGTGCGTCCTTTGCCAAAACTTGCTGCAGTGTTAACTCACTGAGCGAGTAGAACCACCCAGACTAGACCAACTCAATTTGACTGTCAAAGTGTTGACTTTACACTGCATCATTTATTGTGAGTGATATAACAGGTAACGGTGTATGATATATGATATCATAGCATCACACCTCTGTGACAAGAACGCAGCCTTTCTAACCTCTGAGTACTGCAGGCCATACATACTGCAGCTACATACATCACTTTGACAGAAATCTAGAAGCGCATGTTTCTCATTACATACCACACTATAGGCGTGATTCAGGATGACTTCGCACCACTGTGACAGGAAGATTCCGAGGATAAATGCATACTGTACATCTCAATTCATTAAATCATATTAGCAGAGCACTTTCCAAATCGACAATTTCACTTGCCCCTGCATGGGCACATCGGCATTGGATTTGAATGAGATACACTGACCATATACTGTAGACTCGAACCATAATCAACGAGTGATATTGGAAAAGTTTGGAGACAGTGTGTGCTGTTGTATTTAAAATAATATTGGAGTGTAATGTTGGCAGAGCACAACAGATCAGTTGGCTAGTTGGCCTTACAACAGTAGCTGCACATGGGATACTCAAAGCCCCTGAACCTCATCAAAAGCCTCCTGATGTCCCCCTTACCTCATCATAAACCCCCAAATGCCTCCTTAGTATTACAAAATAAAATAGACCAATGCCCCAATGGCAGCTAAGACTCAACGTCAGTCCACCCAGCTGCATCCCTCTCAACGCCCCCTGGTAGCTGGTAGCCCAATGATAGGCTAGGGGTCACGGATAACTCAATGAGCACAGACAGTTACATGAACAAATTATTTCAGTTTCAAACGGAATATGGTCAGTATTTGGTTTAAAATAAGGCAAGTTGATGACTTGTTCCGAGCCCATTGCATGTACTGGTTGGGGGGCTTTTACATGACTTTACCAATCGCTCAGCAAAAGCTGTCAACGGACCTGTATATAGAGGCGCATCTTGAAAGGCGCTTAAAATAAACTGTATTATTATTATTATTATTGTTATTATTATTATTATTATTATTATTATTATTATTATTATTATTATCTTGTCACAGGGCTATGCAGGAAACCGTTTTGGGGGCCCCAAACCCTAGATGAACCTAGGCGATTTTGCTTCAAAAGTTCATTCCTCTGAATTTTTGACTTGGGGCCCCAGCTGAGCCTGTAGTCGCCTCTGCCTGCACACATAAAGCAGCATGAGTGTACACCCAAAGCCTCCCACCCAAACCTGGAACACATGGAGGACAAAAAAATGGCTCGTCAATTTTAACAGGCTCATGAGAGAGACAGTGGCTGTCTGTTAATGTCCACAAAAATACCACAGAGGACTGTCACTGTCACTCACTTGGTCTTGCCACGCTGTCACTTTCATCTGTCGCCTTACACCTGTCACTCGTCCTAATAACAATTAGCTACAGACATTTGGGTGAGCCGCGGGGCATCGCGTATCGCTGGCGCCAGCCATCTGAGAGACGCTTTTTCCGGGCCCAGGACAAAGTCATGTGAAAGGCGCCTAACCCAATACATACAATGTAATGAGGACCCCCCCCCATGAGTGTGCGTGTCTGCATATGCTTGCATGCATTTGTTTGTATGCCTGTGTACATCTCTGTCCACTATAGTAAGCAGAGACACATCCTGTGACCTGTGGGGTCTATCAAGTGGCCGGCAGCCTCCTCTCCTCTCCAGAGCTCTTCCTCTCCTCTCCTCTCCTCTCCTCTCCTCTCCTCTCCTCTCCAGAGCTCTTCCTCCTCTCCTCTCCAGAGCTCTTCCTCTCCTCTCCTCTCCTCTCCTCTCCTCTCCTCTCCTCTCCTCTCCTCTCCTCTCCTCTCCAGAGCTCTTCCTCTCCTCTCCTCTCCTCTCCTCTCCTCTCCTCTCCTCTCCTCTCCTCTCCTCTCCTCTCCTCTCCTCTCCGCTGATGTTACTTTGTTTGAAAAAAAATGGTGTTTAGATAAGGGACTTTGGTCAATCTGTAATGGTGGTAAGCTTAATTTTAGGTGGTAATGATCCGGGGTACGGGGGGTGATGGGGGGAATGGGGAAGGAGAGGTTTACTCCCTTTTATGGTGAATGGAAGGATCAACATGCATGTAATGTAAAGTACACTTTTTAAGTGGTGACAATGGTTCACAATAAAGGAGTGTTGAAGGTCTCCTCTCCTCAGCTCTTCCTCTCCTCTCCTCTCCTCTCCTCTCCAGAGCTTCCTCTCCTCTCCTCTCCTCTCCTCAGCACCTCCTCTCCTCTCCTCTCCTCAGCTCCTCTCATCTCATCTCCTCTCCTCTCCTCTCCTCTCCTCTCCTCTCCTCTCCTCTCCTCTCCTCTCCTCTCCTCCTTCTGAGCTCTTTCCTCTCCACATTTCCCCGAGTGGAAATCAATTCACTAAAACAAGTCCATTTCCTGCACCACGCGGCAAAGAGAGAGAGAAGAGAAATAATAAAATAAAAAGAGAGAAGAGAAAATAGGCTGACAAACGAGGGATGGAGAGAATTAAAGAGAGGAGAGACAGAAAAACGAGATCAAAAGTATTTGTGTGTGTGTATATATGCGAGAGAGAGAGAGAGAGAGAGAGAGAGAGAGAGAGAGAGAGAGAGAGAGAGAGAGAGAGAGAGAGAGAGATTTGAGATTTTAAAAAGTTCTTTATTCACAATAAGGTTGTTTTACAATCACCCCATGGCAGATAGCCAGGGTCAAGCAATACATATAATCAGCAAATAGATTAATCTACAGGAAATAGCTGAAGTGCAGTTCCTCATTCAGTACAGAGCACAAAGCATTTTTGTAACACCACCTTGCTTCAAATGTTTCCAAATCATTCATGAGTTTAAAAAAACGAAAATCAACAAGGACCCTTGACTTAACCAGTGAAGGAAATACATCTGAAAGCTCAGTTCCAGGTATTTCCTCCACTCTGTTCCTCCTGGTAACATAAATTGCCATCTTGGCTTCACCCAGAATGAAATTGATCAGTCGGCATACATTTTGTTTACGCTTTACATACCTAAACCCAAGAATAAAGGTCTCTGCAGAGAATTCTTCATTGCAATGATCGAAAAACTGCTCCAAGCTAGCAAACAGTGGTCGCAATCGTGTACATTGTAAAAAAGCATGAAATACTGACTCCCTCTGGTAACAGAAGGGACACTCCTGGCCAACAGTTGGATTTAAAACAGAGACAAAAGTATTCACAGCAATAGCCCCATGAAGAATTCTCCACTGCAAATCACCCAGTTTCTTAGGTAATGGTGGTTTATAAAGTGCTCTCCACTCAGGCTTTACATTGACACTTAACTTTAGAACATTGCGCCAGGGTGTGTCAACTCTACTTGCAAGACATTTTTTGTTTAAAACCTTAACACACGCATTGTACAACTGTTTCCCCGACGCACCACTCAAAGTAAGGCCAGGTAGGTTAGGCTTAGAGCATGACCCACTACTCTCGTCAAGTATGGGCGAAAGACTTAAGTCAGGAAACTCATCAAATTCATCTGGATGTGCCACTCCTGCACTGTAGTCCTTGAGTAGCTTTGACTCTTCTGCAGTGCAGCTAGTGCGCCACTTATCCAGTAGCTTTGAGGCCACACGCGTGCATCTCAGTCCCATAGAGTCCGCAAAGCTCCTCACATCTTTGAACTCAGCTCCTGCCCGGATAACTACATCCTTCAAAGTCACAATCTTGGAATCGAGGAGCCTCCTCTGAAAAGTGGGAAAGTCCGATAAGGATACGTCCATCCTCGCACCCCCCACCACCGGCTGTTGTAGCAGCCAGTGTAAGGAGTTGGTTTGCTTCTGCCCTTGTATGTGGAACAAGCCCCATATTTTTAGAGTGGTACGATAAAATGGAGGCATTTTAGAACAGTCAACCCTCTGCGGCACAGTTAAAAATAGTGACTTATCTAGCCCCAACCCTGCACAAGTTCTTAAAACAGTACAGCTGAGAAGTTTCCAAGCCACAACAGTAGGCCCAGTCAGGAGCTTTTTCACAAATTGCAATCTGAACGCTGCAGTCCTACTATGAAAATTAATGAGACCATGCCCACCCTCATCTTTTGGTAGAAACAAAATAGGTTGTGGTACCCAGTGGTAGTTATCCCAAAAGAAATTTACAACTACAGATTGCAATTTGTTTAAGAGATCAGGTGGAGGGTCCACACAGGCCAGACGGTGCCACAAGGATGATGCCACCAAGTTATTTATGATGAGGACCCGTCCCCTGTAAGACATCTTTGGCAATAACCATTTCCATTTCTCCAGACGCCCATTCACACTTTCAGCCATCCCCTCCCAGTTTTTCTGCATCACAATGTCATTCCCCAAGAAGACACCCAAATATTTAAAACCATCTTTTTTCCAACATAACCCATCTGGGAGTGTTGGAGCCCCATCTGCCCATTGACCCAGCAATAGAGCCTCACTTTTGGCCCAATTAACTCTGGCCGAGGAAACAGTATTAAAATCCTTGAGAATTTTAATGGTCACCTCTATGTCCCTGTCCCCTCTAACCATCAAAACCAAGTCATCAGCGTAGGCAGACAGCCGTATGGGGTTAATGAACTCAGGTAAAACCACACCACTTAATGCCCCCCTTAGCTTATTTAAAAGAGGCTCTATTGCTAAGGAATACAGCATACCAGACAGTGAGCAACCCTGGCGTATCCCCCTACCAACCTTGAAGGGAGCACTTAAACCACCATTAATTTTCAGTATACTCTCCACATCATTGTACAGAACCCTGATCATGTTTACAAAGCTTTCGCTGAATCCAAAAGCAAGTAACGTGTCCCATAGGTACTTAAACTCCACGAGATCAAAGGCCTTAGTCTGATCTAAAGACACCAACCCCAGGTCGATCCCCAAATGTTTAGAAACATGTATCATGTCACGGATTAATGATACATTGTCAAATATTGATCTACCGGGAACGCAGTAACTTTGGTCCGGATGGATAACCTGGTCCATTACTTTGGACAGTCTACTGGCCAAAACTTTAGACAATAATTTAAAATCACTACACAGGAGTGACACAGGCCTCCAGCAGCGGATATCGGTGAGGTCACCTTTTTTAGGGAGAAGTGTGAGGACCGCCCGGCGACAGCTCACCGGTAAGCGCCCCCTAGTGACACTATCACTGAGCACAGCAAGCAGATCCTCTCCTATCTCCGACCAGAAGCACTTATAAAAGTCAACTGGGATGCCATCCAGGCCAGGAGCCTTTCCGCATTCCATCCCCTGAAGAGCTTTCTCAAGCTCCCCAAGTGTCAGGACGGCATCAAGCTCGGGAATGGACTCGACTGCAACCTGAGGCAAATTACTCAGAAAAAGGCCATCAGACCCCCCATCCTTGAGTTCACTCCTGTATAGATCTTGGTAGAATTGTGTAGCTCTTTTGCGAATTTCAACATCATCTGTCAATAGAGCTCCAGATTGAGATTTTAATGCATGAATAAATCTTTTCTGGCCATTTTTCTTTTCTAGACTAAAAAAGTATTTAGACGGGACATCCATCTGCTCTACACCCCGAAACCTTGAACGGACCAAAGCACCCTTGGCACTAATTCCCAGCAGCTCAGTTAACGCATTCTTCTTTTTAGCCAGATCATTAATTTCATCTTCATTCCCAGTAGAGAAAGCCAGCATCTGAATTTCTTTTAGTTCCTTCTCCAAAATATCTATAGACTGGGCTCTGTCTCTTGTGATGTTTTGAGTGTACTGTTTACAAAGTTGCTGAATTTGTATTTTACCAACATCCCACCATTGTTGTAATGAGACAAAAGAACTCTTGCTTCCCTTAAAATCTGCCCAAAAGGTTTTAAAAACCTCCTTGAAATGTTTGTCATGGACGAGGGATGAATTAAAGTGCCAATAAGCACTTTTAGGCTTGACATCTTTCAAAGTGACACTACAATACAATAGCCAATGGTCAGAAAACCCCACAGGAACGATTACACAATTTCTAAAAATATTCAAATGATGTTTGTAACAATAAAATCTATCAAGCCTAGCCATGGAAATCATGTTGCTATGAGTATGTGTCCAGGTATACTGCCTTTGTTCTCTGTGAATGGTTCGCCATACATCACTTAAATCATGTGTGTGAATGCATTGAATAAGTGTTCTACGTGACAGCATGTGTGGTTCTGAATGGTTTCTGTCAATATCACTTTCTGTACAATTGTAGTCCCCACCAACAAAAAGATATTCATCACTGCTACACCCAGCTATCAGGGTGGATAACTGACTCAGAAAACCCACCCTCTCTGACGCGTTAGTAGGAGCATATACACAAATTATATTTAACACATGATTCTCAAAAAGTGCTCTAACTTTAAGTAGTCTTCCTGGAATTACTTCCAACAACTCATAGGAAATTGGCATAAAATTATTTGCAAATAATATAGCAACACCACCGCTAACAGAAGTATTATGACTTAGCAGAGAGAGCCCGGCCCATTCTAAACCCCATTCTGCAGCGTTAACCAAGTCACTATGCGTCTCTTGCAGGAGAGCGACGTCGAGGCGCTTCACCTTTAACAGTTCATAAAGCTCTGCTCTTTTAAGTGGGTCTCTTGCCCCGTTCACATTCAAGGAAGCAATGCGAACCTCACCCATGAAGAGCAAAATTAAAAGGAAAAGAAACATAAACATAATGTTTTCAAATAGGCTCGTTTCCATCTTCATCAGTGCCATACAGCTGATTATGCACCTTTGTAATAATCTTGCGCAACCGGTGATATTCTCGTCTGTTAACCAGACCATCTGCTATGAACAATTTTGCTTTGGTCAAAAACTGCTCAACATCCGGAAAATACTGTTCAATTTGGACGTTTTTAGCATGCTTAGTTCGGGCTAGGAAGTTTTTCACGTCTTCTACAGTGTACACTTGGGAAGTAACCACTCGTGGGAATACTACAGTTAATGCTGCAGTCCGAGTCAAATTCGCTTTCTGTTTCCGTTTCAACTTCCCTGGCTGCACTTCTTAATTTTGCAGATTTACTGGTCACCTTGGCCGTTTTATTTTTTATTTCATTTAGAGGTGGGCTCCGCCTCCTCTTCTGTCTATTTTTAGGCACTTTAAAAATTGGGGATACTTCCTCTGCTTCCATTTGAGAACCTTCGTCCTCAGCATCATTGTCATCCGACTTATCCCCCTTATCCTCAGCCACGCAATCAGCTGGTGCAACTGTGCTTTGTGCTGGCTCCGTCGGAGCACTGCCCTCCTCAACCAAACCCGCGGGTGAGCTTTGAGGAGGGGAGGCCTCCGGCGGTGGCACCGTACCTTCCCCATTTTCATGACCCCTCTCCGTGTTAGTATTAGCGGCAGTAGAAGCATTCGAGGCAGTAGGATTCCCCTCTGCCTCCTCAGAAGGGGCACCCTCCCTCCCCACACCTCCGGTAGTGGAATCATCTCTTCTTTCAGGACATAACCTCACTAAATGACCATTTTGACCGCATCCAAAACACTTCATCACGCTAGACGAGACATAAATAGGATAGACGAATCCATCCACAGTCACATTCAGCGTCAAGTAAAGATCCTCACGACTATTGTTTAACGTCATATAGACAAAACGTCTGAAGGACACGACATGTTTCAATTGTGCGGAGTTAGTGGAAATTGCGATCTTCCTAATGGGCGAAATTAACTTTCCGTAACGGGACAGAGTTTTTGTGAGAAACTCATCTTTGACAAAGGGGGGCACATTAGATATGATCACTTTTTTTGATGGTGTCGATAAGGGGAAAACAGAGGTGAATATGTCATTGATAACCACACCCTTCTCCACAATGGAGTTTGCGAGCTCCACAGTTTCCAAAAACAAAACTACCGCACTATTCATCCGAGCGGCAGAGAGTATTTTATCGTGACCAACCACCTCTCCCACTGCTAAACTGCAATCATGAACACTTGCGCTGGAGTTAATCTTGACCCCATGGCGCCGAGTCAGAGATTCAAACACTTCTCTACCTGAGGCCGCCATCCTGCCTGTACGGCAGGGCGCCCCGGTGCGAGAAATCACTCCACAAAACCGCGAAACCCACGAACCACTAAACAACACCACTCAACGCGTAAGTAAAGTAGTAAACATGGCAAAGAAAGAAAAATAGAAAAGATAGAAAAGGATCAGAGACCCTGGCACAGCGGCCGCTCTCAGCACTCGCTCTCACACACACACACAAGCTCCACCCACACCGCGCAGACGCAGAGAGAGAGAGAGAGAGAGAGAGAGAGAGAGAGAGAGAGAGAGAGAGAGATTAGACAGGCAGGGAGGCCAGTGGGAAATTTCACAGCAATTTCAAGAGAAAGGGAGATGAGATGGAGAGGTGGACACAAACACACACATAATCTCACGTATACGCATAAAAACAAGAAACACAAATTCACACACACTTGGGCTCCATTACACTCTCACGCACATAAAACAGTACACACGCACACACACACACACACACACTCTCTCTCTCTCACACACACACACACACACACACACACACACACACACACACACACACACACACACACACACACACACACACACACACACACGCACACGCACGTTATGCAATCTCTTTCTGTCTCTTGCACACACATAAAACCCAGCAACCCACCCACCCACACTCACACACAAGCGCACGCACACATACACACAAACCCTGCTACAGGCCCATTACTGACACTTTTTCACTCTCATAAAATAAAAACTACTCACACACATACAGAATCCATTATGCAACCTCCTTCTGTCTCTTGCGCACACATAAAGTGAAGACAAGCACTCACACACACACACACACACGCACACGCACACGCACACGCACACGCACACGCACACACACACTCACACACACACACGCGCACACACACACACACACACACACGCACACGCACACGCACTCCCTGCAGCAGGCCCATGGTTTATGCGCAGCACCTTGCAGGTCCAGACGGCCTTGGCTGCCACGGAGCCGAGGATTCTGGGAAGGATACAGCCACCAGGCAGCGTAATCAAAACTGACATGTGCCTTCATTGAGGACGGGGACAGTGTGTGTGTGTGTGTGTGAGTGTGTGTGTGTGTGTGTGTGTGTGTGTGTGTGTGTGTGTGTGTGTGTGTGTGTGTGTGTGTGTGTGTGTGTGTGTGTGTGTGTGTGTGTGTGTGTGTGTGTGTGTGTGTGTGTGTGTGTGTGTGTGTGTGTGTGTGTGTGCATTTGGTTAGAGGAGCACATTAAGTTGATGTTTATGTGTGTGTGACAGAAGGAGCGGGAGGGGGAGAGAGAGAGAGAGAGAGAGAGAGAGAGAGAGAGAGAGAGAGAGAGAGAGAGAGAGAGAGAGAGAGAGAGAGAGAGAGAGAGAGAGAGAGAGAGAGAGAGAGAGAGAGAGAGAGAGAGAGGCCAGACATATACATTATGTCACCTCAACCCTCCAGTTGATGTGCAGGTCTGTGTTACAGGAAGACGATATGCAAAATGACAAATTATTAATACAAACTCTGGAGGGGTTTTGATTTTAGATTGTCACAGCTCTGGGGTGAGTTTCTCAAAAGAGAAGTTGTTAGCCTGTTAGCAACTTCGGTAGTTGCCAATGGGAAAATGCATTGAAAACAGCAAAGTAGCTATTGTAGTTAGCAACTTTGGTTTTGAGAAATTCACCCCTGAATTTCATGGCTCTGCTACAGATCTGTTCAATGTTTGGGGTGATGTCATCACCTGGGTATGAGCGTGTTGCAAGTCTGCCAGCAGTTAAAAGCATCAGCAGCAATGCAGCCTGCGTCATTGAGTTGACCTTGTGTGTGTGTGTGTGTGTGTGTGTGTGTGTGTGTGTGTGTGTGTGTGTGTGTGTGTGTGTGTGTGTGTGTGTGTGTGTGTGTGTGTGTGTGTGTGTGTGACGCAACTCTGGCCAGTACAAACTTGCACTGTGTGCTTTGACAAAATCAGATTTCCACCACAACTAATTACGTGTAGCCTTGGAAATCCCATGCTGCTTTGCACAATCGTTCTGATCTGAAATACAGCATGGAGTCTATATACCCAGAAAACGGACCAGATCATGGTCACTGTCACTCTCCAATCAGAAAGAGCAGGGAGGCGGGCAGTTAGTTTGAATTGATAGACAACTGACATGATTGGCTATGGCTACGTATGCCAAATTATACAGATTCGTAACGCCCAATAAACAGCAGTTGTCAATCGTAAACCACACACCTTCTACGGGATATACTGTAGGCAGGTCTCCAGACCTTATCTCACTTGTGATTAGGTCGTGTGGTTTACCAGGCAAAATTACCTGCAGTTTGAATACGCCATTGCCTTACATCATCATCATCATCATCATCTTACATAAACCATTTCAGCTTCTGTGCTTTCTGCTTGTTGTTCACAATAGCCTATATCACCAGCCACTACAATAGGAACACCTGTTACAACTGCATATTGGGACAAATTTCTGATCACCCAAACACATGGTGGCAACTCAATGCATTTGTGCATGTAGACATGGTGGAGATGATCTGATGCAGTTAAAACCGAGCATCATAATGGGGAAGAAAGGTTATTTAAATGACTTTGAATGTGGCATGGCTGTCAAGCCGAAAGGGCTTGATTTGAGCATTTCAGAAAATACTGATCTACTGGGATTTTCACACACAACCATCTCTAGGGTTTACAAAGAATGGTACGAAAAAGAAAAAAAATGCAGTGAGCAGCGATTCTGTGGGCAAAAATGCCTTGTTGGTGGCAGCGGTCAGAGGAAAATGGCTAGACTGGTTTGAGCTGATAAAAAGGCAACATGTAAGTCAAATAACTACTCATTACAACCAAGGTAAGTTATGCATAAGAGAATCCCTGATGGCACATCAAATCTTGAGGCAAATGGGCTATAGCAGCAGAAAACCACATTTTGTGCCACTCCTGTCAGCGAAGAACAGGAAAATGAGGCAACAAATTGGACAGGCTCACCATAAACGAGACTAGAAGATTGTAAAAATGTTGCCTGGTCTGATGAGTCTTGATATCTACTGCAACACTCAGATGGAATGGTCAGAATTTGGCGTCAACAACATGAAAACATGGGTCAACCCTGCCTTACATCAACATTTGAGGCTGGGGATATAATGGCATAAGGATATTTTCTTAGCACAATTTGGGCCAATTAGTACCAATTACCAATTACCAAAGAGTATTGTTTGCAGGCAGTTCAGGCAGTTCTGAAGGCAAAAGAGGGTCCAACCCAGCATTAATGGCCGGCGAGTGTATGTGATACTTCACAATGGTATTTTTCCGGTATCACATTCCAGGGCACCTTTAGTGTAAATATAGACAAGGTCTTTAATCAGTACAAGTGAACTACTCTGTCTTTCAAGGCTAAGGTGAACATTGAAGACATAGGCTACTCTATGGTACTGTTGGTCAGCATCTGATGATCTTATCTTAGAATTTTGAATACAAATCTCGGCCCTCCTTACTTAACTACTCTACCTCAGATTGCTATTACCTCTGCTCCACCCTCTATTCCTCCTCTTTCATCCTCCTCATTGTCCACAATGCCTGCCTCAGTACTATGGGGAGTAGAGCCGCAACATCCGCTATATTGACTCTCTACCCCTGTTCAAATCCAAACTGAAAACTCATCTGTTTTCAGTCATGACTTGTTAACTTTTTTTTTGCTTTCTGAGCTTTTAATGTGTCTTGGTTTGGACACTGTTTTATCTTTGTTTAGTGTCCTTGAGTGTTTTGAAAGACACTTGTAAATAAAATGCATCAGTATTTTTAAAAATTGGGCTTACAGATTGGAAGACAAGCCTTCCTGCGTCAAATTCATCAATGTCATGTAGGCCTAATCCAAAACAACTCCAGGTGCCTGTTTTTAGAGGCTGGAGATGTTTTATCATCTTCCAAGGGACATAATACGTTGACTGTATTCTGATCTAGGAATTGTATCTCTGGAACACTGAGACCTCATGATGTGACGCATCAGTGAGAGCTGCAGTAAACCCAACGGGGGCCTTTGGACCAATGGCCTGAGCCTGAGTCTTTGTCTAAGGGAGCAGTGCCCTCTGCTGGACAAATAGAAAAAAATGCACCCATCCACAACATCCTCTTTCCTGTCTTTACAGGTAAAGGCACAGACCTAGAACTGTGGGTAAAGGTCAGCATCCACTTCCTTGGCTGTTTTTATAACAGTGTTCGAAATGTTGTGCCATTAAATATTTTACAACATTGGACAGTGTTGCAGACATGTTAATGTTAATGTTAATGTTTTTATAACTTCCATGTTTTTTGTGTTATTTATATGAAATCACCCCCCTCCAACCAAACACACACACTTACAGAGGTCTATATTTGTGAGGGAAAATGAAGTTACTTATGAAAGCAATACACAAACCAAATGCAAATCAGCCAAATATAAAGCCATGACGTTGATTTTGAACAACAGTCAGTGCGCTCGCGTGCATGAGTTCTGTGTGTATCTTTGAGTGTGTGTGTGTGTGTGTGTCTAGACCGGGTGACTTCCCATAAGAGAGGGGCTTGAGCGTTGGATTATCCGCTGAGAGACATCAAAGGCGGGGCAGGATGGAGGGCAAGACCCTCGTTAACACCGCGAGTGCCAGAGACTAATGAACACAGGCCGCCCAATCACAAGGCATTTCACACTCATTTAGCACGCAAACTACACCACTTGCGCGCGCGCACGCACGCACGCACGCACGCACGCACGCACGCACGCACGCACGCACGCACGCACGCACGCACGCACGCACGCACGCACGCACGCACACACACACACACACACACACACACACACACACACACACACACACACACACACACACACAGAAAAACACACACGCACACACACAGTTGAAGAGCTGTGTGTGTGTGTGTGTGTGTGCCTTCAGGTGGAAAAACACACGCACACACAGACGTTTGAAGTCTCCGCAGCATGCACGACTAAATTCAATCAGTTTGCATGACATATGCTGTGCATGAATGTGTATGCAGTGAGTCAAGGGTGCAAGACATGTAGCTTTTTGCACCTTTGTGTTTGTGGTTGAGGATTTAACATTATTTACTGCACTGAGTGACTCTTAACACAGGAAAACAATCACTCAGGACTTGTACTGCACCAAGTTTTTTTTGTGTGTGCAACACACTTCCCTAGGACCTAACCTTGTGTGTGTGAGTGTGTGTGTAAACTCATGTAAGCCTAATTGCTGAACTCAGGTGTGTGCTTGCAAGTGTATGTTTATTGCTATGTGCAATAAGCTTAATGTGAATTAGGTCTTTGTGTACGTTTTGTATTTGTGTATGTAAGCCTTCACCCTAATTTCCCTCGGGATTAATGAAATTACTCTACTGACAAAAAAAACACACAAACACTTGTACCGGTAGACACAGATGGAGGTGATCAAACACACGTCCCCACTTCACTGAAGACCAAAGCAGAGACCATGGTTGGACTTTTCTTTCTTTTTCGTCACCTTTGCTTCACACACACACACACACACACACACACACACACACACACACACACACACACACACACACACACACACACACACACACACACACACACACACACCACACACACACACACACACACACACACACACACACACACACACACACACACACACACACACACACACACACACACACACACACACACACACACACAAACCTCTGCTTACTGATATGATAACGCTGTGTTGATGTTCATGTACTTACAGCATGATGATTGGCCAGCACCCCTTACTTTTGCTGTCCAATTGCGTTCCATACTATGTGAGGCGTGTGCACGTAAATGTCCAGGAGGAAACAATAATCCGACTTTACTCTTCAGTGTTCTGCTGCTAAATGAGTGTCTGTATATTCAGATGAGGTTTTAGAACCATCTCCATAATGACATCACAGACAAGCGACCCTAATGGAATAGAGTGGCAGACTAACATGTATCTTTTCAATAGACTATCATCCTAAGGTGAATATGGTTTGAATCCTTTGTAGAGCTTATACCACTTGTAGGGTAGTATAAAGTTAGGTGCTCTGGAACATTGTGTCTCCCTGTCTCTCTATCTCCCTCCCTCCATGTGTGTGTGTGTGTGTGTGTGTGTGTGTGTGTGTGTGTGTGTGTGTGTGTGTGTGTGTGTGTGTGTGTGTGTGTGTGTGTGTGTGTGCGTGCGTGCATGTGTGTTCATGTTGAAGTTGAGCTATAAACCTTATGCTTACTGATATGATAATGATGTGTTGATGTTCATGTACTTACAGCATGATGATTGGCCTGCACCCCGGACTTTTGCTGTCGATCTGAGTCCCATACTATGTGAGGCGTGTGTAAATGTACAGGAGGAAACAATACTCCAACTGCACTCTTCAGTGTCCTGCTGCTAAATGAGTGTCTGTATACTTAGTTGAGGTTTTAAAACCATCTCCATAATGACATCACAGACAAGTGACCCAAATGGAATAGAGTGGCACACATCACATACAAGTGACCTTATTGGAATAGAGTGGCAGACTAACATGTATCTGTTCAAGAAACTATCATCCTAAGGTGAATCTGGTTTGAATCCTATGCAGAGCTTATACCACTTGTAGGCGAGTTTAAAGTTGTAGGAGCTCTGGAACATTGTCTCTCCCTGTCTCTGTCTCCCTCCCTCTCTCTCTGTGTGTGTGTGTGTGTGTGTGTGTGTGTGTGTGTGTGTGTGTGTTCATGCTGAAGTTGAGCGATAAAACCTATGCTTACTGATATGATAATACTGTGTTGACGTTCATGTACTTACAGCATGATGATTGACCTGCACCCCTGACTTTTGCCGTCCATCTGAGTCCCATACTATGTGAGGCGTGTGTAAATGTTCAGGAGGAAACAATAATTCAACTTTACTATTCAGAGTCCTGCTGCTAAATGAGTGTCTGTATGCTCAGGTGAGGTTTTAGAACCATCTCCATAATGACATCATAGACAAGCGACCCTAATGGAATAGATTGGCAGACATCACAGACAAGTGACCCTATTGGAATAGAGTGGCAGACTAACATGTATCTGTTCAAGAGACTATCATCCTAAGGTGAATCTGGTTTGAATCCTTTGCAGAGCTTATACCACTTGTAGGGTAGTAAAGGAGCTCTGGAACTTTGTCTCTCCCTGTCTCTGTCTTCCTCCCCCTCTCACTCTGTTTGTGTGTGTGTGTGTGTGTGTGCATAGTTTTTATATACATACCATTCTTTTTATTCCATTTTTTTAATTTTATTTTTATTCTTATTTTTATTTTTTTTTTTATTTTTGCTTCAACAAGGAATGCACAATTTCGTTGTGCTTGTCACAATGACAAATAAAAAAGATATTGTATTGTGTGTGTGTGTGTGTGTGTGTGTGTGTGTGTGTGTGTGTGTGTGTGTGTGTGTGTGTGTGTGTGTGTTTGTTCATGTTGAAGTTGAGCTATAAAACCTATGCTTACTGATATTATAATACTGTATTGATGCTCATGTACTTACGGTATGATGATTGGTCTGTATCCCTGACTTTTGCTGTCCATCTGAGTCCCATACTATGTGAGGCATGTGTAAATGTCCAGGAGGAAACAATAATGCAACTGTACTCTTCAGTGTCCTGCTGCTAAATGAGTGTCTGTATACTCAAGTGAGGTTTTAGAACCATCTCCATAATGACATCACAGACAAGTGACGCTAATGGAATAGAGTGGAAGACTAACATGTATCTGTTCAAGAGACTGTCACCCTAAGGTGAATCTGGTTTGAATCCTTTGCAGAGCTTATACCACTTGTAGGGTGGTATAATGTTGTAAGAGCTCTGAAACATTGTCTCTCCCCGTCTCCGTCTCCCTCCCTCCCTCCCTCTCACTCTGTGTGTGTGTGTGTGTGCGTGCGTGCGTGCATGCGTGTTCATGTTGAAGTTGAGCTATAAACCCTATGCTTACTGATATGATAACGCTGTGTTGATGTTCATTTACTTACAGTATGATGATTGGTCTGCACCCCTGACATTTGCTGTCCATCTGATTCCCATACTATCTGAGTCGTGTGTATGTAAATGTCCAGGAGGAAACAATAATCCAACTGTACTCTTCAGTGTTCTGCTGCTAAATGAGTGTCTGTATACTCAGGTGAGGTTTTAGAACAATCTCCATAATGACATCACAGACAAGTGACCCTAATGGAATAGAGTGGCACACATCACAGACAACTGACCCTATTGGAATAGAGTGGCAGACTAACATGTATCTGTTCAAGGGACTGTCATCCTAAGGTGAATCTGGTTTGAATCCTTTGCAGAGCTCATACCACTTGTAGGGTAGTAGAAAGTTATAGGAGCTCTGGAACATTGTATCTCCCTGTCTCACTCCCTCTCTCTCTCTCTCTCTGTGTGTGTGTGTGTGTGTGTCGTCATGTTGAAGTTGAGCTATAAAACCATGTTTACTGATATGACAATGCGTGTTGATGTTCATGTACTTACAGCCTGATGATTGGCCTGCACCCCTGACTTTTGCTGTCCATCTGAGTGCCATACTATGTGAGGCGTGTGTAAATGTCCAGGAGGAAACAATAATCCAACTGTACTCTTCAGTGTCCTGCTGCTAAATGAGTGTCTGTATACTCAGGTGAGGTTTTAGAACCATCTCCATAATGACATCACAGACAAGTGACCCTATTGGAATAGAGTGGCAGACTAACATGTATCTTTTCAGAGACTATCATCTAAGGTGAATCTGGTTTGAATCCTTTGCAGAGCTTATACCACTTGTAGGGTGGTATAATGTTGTAAGAGCTCTGAAACATTGTCTCTCCCCGTCTCCGTCTCCCTCCCTCCCTCCCTCTCACTCTGTGTGTGTGTGTGTGTGTGTGTATGTTGAAGTTGAGCTATAAAACCTATGCTTACTGATATGATAACGCTGTGTTGCTGTTCATGTACTTACAGCATGATGATTGGCCTGCACCACTGACTTTTGCTGTCCATCTGAGTCCCATACTATCTGAGTCGTGTGTATGTAAATGTCCAGGAGGAAACAATAATCCAACTGTACTCTTCAGTGTTCTGCTGCTAAATGAGTGTCTGTATACTCAGGTGAGGTTTTAGAACAATCTCCATAATGACATCACAGACAAGTGACCCTATTGGAATAGAGTGACAGAGTAACATGTGTCTGTTGAAGAGACTACCATCCTGGTGAATCTGGTTTGAATCCTTTGCAGAGCTTATACCAAGGTAGGGTAGTATAAAGTTGTAGGAGCTCTGGAACATTGTCTCTCCCTCTGTCTCTGTGTGTGTGTGTGTGTGTGTGTGTGTGTGTGTGTGTGTGTGTGTGTGTGTTGAAGTTGAGCTATAAAACCTATGCTTACTGATATGATAATGTTGTGTTGATGTTCATTTACAAACCCCAGCTCCGGTGAAGTTGGGACGTTTGGTAAACTGTGAATAAAATCAGAATGCTATCATTTTCAAAACATTCAATCCATTAATTAGACGGAGAATAGTTCAAAGACAACATATTAAGTGTTAAACCCGAGAAAAAATATTGTTTTGGGGGACATATGTACTCATTTCAGATTTGATAACTGCAACATGTCTCAAAGAAGTTGGGATGGGGATCAGTGAAATGTAACAAACATCCAAATAAGATAAAACAACAAAGAACATTTCAATGGACATGGACAATATGAGTGTCCAGGTTTAAGACCATCACAGAGAGGCTGAGTCACTCAGAATTAAAGATGCAGAGGGAATAATTACCATATCTATTACATATATTGTAGAATTCCCTTTGATTTACCTTGATTAAGTGTATGTATATAAGACGTATTTTTGTCATTAAAATCATTGTATAGGTGCATGACATCATGAAATATATATTGGATGTAGTCTCACTCTAGCACTCCAAGAATTACAGCTATTGAAAATTGACCATGCTAAGAATGCTTCATGTGTGCAAATGGTAGAGGGGTTTAACATTCTCCTACGCACCCGAGCTCACTTGAAATAGACCCTGAAGACATGGGAAACTGTCCTTTGCTTACAGAAGTCAGCAGAAGTTGCAGAAGTCAATTTTTTTTAAAAATAATATAGTCTTACACATCCTGTGCTACAGTGAAAATGGAAAAACTGAAAGAAAAGTCCGCGACACCAAGCTCCCGTTGCTCTTTTTAATGTGACGTTTCGGGCAGCATGCCCTTCATCAGACAATGAAGGGCATGCTGCCCGAAACGTCACATTAAAAAGAGCAACGGGAGCTTGGTGTCGCGGACTTTTCATTCAGTTTTTTCATTGTATTTTTGCTGGTCCTGCACCCAATTTTTTGAGACGGATGTGCGTGTTTTTTTCTCTGCTGCTACAGTGAAAATAGACCATCCAACTTGTGTTAGTGCTAACTTCAAAAGTCAGCCTCCATGATGGCATGGGGGTGCAGTAGTGCATTGGTTACGTTGTCCTCACTCATCTGTAGAGTTAAATACAGTGCTGAATGACATAAATGGGGTTTAAACAGCATGAAAGGGCACTCATGCATTATATTTTGAAGGGAGATCTTCAATTACTGCCACATAGTAAGGACAAATTGCATTCTCTACTATGTCTTAACAGTGATGCCGTGTTGGTGGTCCAGGAGAGGTCCTCGCTGATGTGCTCTCCACAGCAGCACCATCGATAGTCAGTGGCAGGAGTTGGTGGTGACCTTTCTGGAAGTTGACATCAATCTCCTTTGTCTTGCTGACATTCAGTAGGAGGTTGTTGAAACTGCACCACTTGGCTAGGTGGTCCACCTCTGTCCTGTGGTGTGTCTTGTCGTTGTTGGTGATGAGACCCACCAGGGTTGTGTCATCTGCAAACTTCACCAGGTGGTTGGTGCTGTGGGTTGTTTTTAGCAGTTGTATGTGAGCAGGTTGAAGAGCAGAGGGCGTAGCGCATACCCTCATTGTAATTCTGTTAACAGCAAATGTACAATGCAATGTCTTAGCGGGTTAAATCTTTATTGTAAGTTGAGTGGAGTTGTGTGTGTTGTTTGAACACAAGGAGTGCATCTTAATATGGGACCTTGCCTCCTCCACTTGCCTCCTCCACTCGCTTCTCGTCATGATGACATCACTGACAACAGCATTATATTTCAATATCTCGCAAAAGCTCAATTGTAGAGTCTTTTTCTCGTTTGCAATTGTTATGGTGAATGAAAAACAGTCCCTCAAAAGTTGTTGTGGCTAGGCTGACAGCTGGGAAACTTTATCGTTTTCTCCACGGAGGAGGGACCAGGAGGCGGGGCGAGGAGACAAGCGCAAGTGGAGGAGGCAAGGTCACATATTAAGACACACTCAAGGCTACAATTCAAGGCACTACCGTGGCTTAACACGCTGCCATGCAGTTGACCCAGGTTCAATTCCGGCCCAGGTTCTTTGCCGGAACTTCCCTGTCTCTCTGCCCCAAATGTTTCCTGTCTCTCTTTAATGTGATAGTCCCATTTTTGGAAATAAGCTTATTTTACACCTCTCCTCGAGTTAAATGAGTGAGTTTTACCTTTCTCTTGTACTTTCAACCGTTCTCTGAGTATGACCGTGCAAATTTTACCTCTAAGCTAGCAGTTAACATTGAGTCCTATGAGAACAGTTAGCCGCCAACTGGTCTCGTAGGACTACATTTTAATTGCTAGCTTGGAGGTAAAATTTGCACTGCCATACTCAGAGAACGGCAGGAAGTACAGGAGAAAGGTAAAACTCAACTGTTATTTATATTACAGTTTTAAGTTAGATGTCAAGGTCCTTCTCAGCTATATAGTTGCAACTGGATAGCTGTGAGTCATGGCTATAGGCTGCTTCAGAAGCACCTTGTTGGAAGTCAGTCTATGTCTCCCAATGTCTCCGTCTCTGTATGTCAGTGTATTACTTCAAGCTATCTAGTAACAACTGATAAGCTTTTATTGCAGTATGAAGTTGTCTATCTAAAGGTGCCTCACATCTAGCACTTTGATAGCTGAGAGTTACTTGCTAGATCAGGTGTGGGGAACCGTATTCATTCGAGGGACACTTCAAATGTTACAAAGTGTTCCAAGGTCCGTAGTATAAACACAAACCAGAATTTCCGCCTGCAATTTAGGCCTATATTGAAGTTGGCCACCTTTACATCAACAGACCCCACCTTCACCAGGTCCCCTGAAAACATAACTTCATAGTATTTGCAAATGTAAACGAGATTTGATGGGGAACACAGACGCAGACACACACACACACACACACACACACACACACGCACCCACACGCATCACACACAAACGCACACGCACACGCAATATTGCTGATCTCTCAAATCATAACTGTAGTCAGACCCCTGTTAGGGAGGATAAAGGATGCAAAGCAAGGAGCCAGAGTTCCAACCTCTCTAAGTGTTTATTAGAGATAATACAGGGTTGGTCATTTTTAAAAGACTTTGTTTACAAAATAAACACGGCAAAACAAGACAGCAAATCATCATCAGCCGCAGAGTAGAACACAGGTTAGAAATACAGCCCCTCCCCCTCCTCTACTTTTTCCCCGAATTATGACGGACACACACACGCTGAAGGCATACACTTTTACACACACGCACGCACACGCACACGATGAAAACAAAGGCATACACACACACACACACACACACACACACACACACACACACACACACACACACACACACACACACACACACACACACACACACACACACAGATCTCCATACCAGGCACACAGGCCACACAAGTCTATGTAGTAATCCATTCCATTGCAATGTGGTCTCGCTAGCAAGGCTAAGAGCAGAGTGCAGAGGTAGAGAGGCCTCAGCCGTGTTCTTACACACACACACACACACACACACACACACACACACACACACACACACACACACACACACACACACACACACACACACACACACACACACACACACACACACACACACACACTCTTTCTCTCTCTCTTACACACACACGCGCACGCTCACGTACGCATGCACACGCGCGCGCGCACACACACACACACGCACACCCAACCTAACACATTCTTCCCTCAGAGCATGTGGAGTGCACACTAACACACTAAGACAGTATTCTAATATAATGCCATGTGAATGCCCTGCCTGTATGCCTGGTGGGATCTGTTAAGACTGATGGTGTTTTTTTAAAACTTTTTTTTACGTGTGAAGCAGCTTTGGGTGAGTCTGTGTGTGTGTGTGTGTGTGTGTGTGTGTGTGTGTGTGTGTGTGTGTGTGTGTGTGTGTGTGTGTGTGTGTGCGTGTGTGTATGTGCACGGCACACGTGTGTCCAAGTGTGTGTTGGTGTGTGTCAGCGATGGGCTTTAAACACTGAAGACACTGAAAACTGTAATAGAAAAACACATCTGGCTTTTAATACATTGTTTTCTCCCGCCTCACGCCACTTGTGTTCTACAAGGTGCCACGCTGATACGTTACGGTAGTGAGAGAGAGCGAGAGAGTGAGAGAGAGAGAGAGAGAAAGAAAGACAGAGAGGGAGAGAAAGCGGGAGAGAGAGAGAAAGAGTGAGAGAGAGAGAGAGAGAAAGAGAGAGCGAAAGACAGAGAGGGAGAGAAAGCGG
>NC_085880.1:32755265-32775265 GCF_034702125.1 Engraulis encrasicolus
GCAGGGTCCTGATGAGCCCTCTGGTGCTGATACACACACACACACACACACACACACACACGCACACGCAACGCACGCGCACACGCACACACACACGCACACACGCGCACACACGCACACGCACACACACAGATTGAGCAAAAACACATTAGCACAGTGGTTTTCAAAGTGGAAGCCGGGGAGCCCTGAGGGAGCGTGGCAGATTGGCAGGAAAAACTAAATAAATAATTGAATCAAGTGCACCAAAATAAACCAACAATTACCTTAACAATATTCCCTTTAGTTAAAGGAGAAGTCCAGTTTTTTGAACATTAAGGCCATTTTCTGAGTGGTCTGCAATGTTTTAGAGTCCCCCTCGCCGTTTATGTCATGTTTGCTGCAGTCTCTGTTATTTGGCTGATTTGGATTTGATCTCAACCAGCTTTAGAATGGCCGTCTATGGGCACCTGCAATCTGTTAATAAAATCACCTTTAACATTTGTTTTCAAGAATATGCAACTCACCAAGTGTTCAGCAGTATTCACTGGTGTTCCTTAAGAATTTTTGTAGCGAAATATGGCATCTGTCGTGTTTTATGTGTGTTTTATGTAGCAATTTGTAAATTAAGTTTCACTTTCACTTTCTTTCACAAAATGGCAAATAAAAAATGACAGAAGCCATATTTCGCCTTGAAACTTGTTAGGGACTGCTAGTGAACACCCCTAACCACTTTGTGAGCTGTAGACTTTTGAAAACAAATGTTTAAGGTGATTTTAAGAACAGAGTTGCAGGTGCTCATAGACGGCCATTCTAAAGCTGGTTGAGATCAAATCCATATCAGCCAAATAACAGAGACTGCAGCAAACATGAAATAAACGGTGAGGGGGACTCTAAAACATTGCAGACCACCCAGAAAATGGCCTTAATGTTCAAAAAACTGGACTTCTCCTTTAAGAACTGTGTTATTATAATCCACTGCATCTCGTACTATTATCGCCATTTCCTATATCCCGAGCATTGACTCCCAGACCTAGACTATGGCTTTGAAAGGGCGATACACCGACAAAAACCCCAGTGTGACACGATCAATGTAAGGGGGTCTTGGCTGGAATCTGCCGGTATATGGGAGGCCTCGTCATGGTTTAGTTTAGAGCCTTAGCATATGTTTAAGAGGCGTAAGGGAGCACATACCAGATGTGTTGTGGTGCGTGCACACAAACACACACAGAACACTTACTTACAGCATTACAAACATGATGTACCCACCCACCACATGCATGAATACATTAGACGCGGGCAAATTCACACACACGTTCACACACAAGCGCACATTGGGGAAAAGACTGTTTAGTTCTTGAAGCCGCATCAATGCTTAGTGTCAGAGGAAGTTAATTACTCTGGATGGCAGCTCTTGGCTATGTTGCCTAGTCATGCAGAACACAACGCACACCGGGGCCGCACATATATGCGCACAGACGCACACACACACACATGTGCACACACACGCGTGCTCAAACACACACACGCAGAGCAGAAGGCACCTACACATGCTCACATTGCAGTGCAAATCACTTGCGATAAGAGGCTGCAGGGCTGTGCTTGTGTACAGCAGCAGTTAACACCAATACGCCTGATGATGATGGATCATGGAACACACATGCACACAGACACGCACGTATGCACACACAAGTACAGACACACACACACACACACACACACACACACACATTCACAAACATGCACACAGACAGAAAGCATATGCAGCACATCCTGTGGCCGGCACACACATGGCAGTGAAGCAACCAGTCTTCATTAGAGGCAGCATTATAGGACTACGGCAAGGCAATTTTGCAGGTGCTTATGTATGTGTCGGCCTGTCTGTGTCTGTTAATGTCCATGAGTAGGCTCTGAGGGACCGCTTGATTTTTACGTGTGTGTGTATCTCACCTGGGACCATGAGTATCCTCTGAGAGGTTGAGGTGTGTGTGTGTGTGTGTGTGTGTGTGTGTGTGTGTGTGTGTGTGTGTGTGTGTGTGTGTGTGTGTGTGTGTGTGTGTGTGTGTCTCACCTGGTACCAAGAGTAGGCCCTGTCTGAGGGGTTGGTGTGTGTGTGTGTGTGTGTGTGTGTGTGTGTGTGTGTGTGTGTGTGTGTGTGTGTGTGTGTGTGTGTGTGTGTGTGTGTGTGTGTGTGTGTGTGTGTGTCTCACCTGGTACCAAGAGTAGGCCCTGTCTGAGGGGTTGGTGGGGGTGTGTGTGTGTGTGTGTGTGTGTGTGTGTGTGTGTGTGTGTGTGTCTGTGCGTGTGTGTGTCTGTGCGTGTGTGTCTGTGCGTGTGTGTGTCTCACCTGGTACCAAGAGTAGGCCCTGTCTGAGGGGTTGGTGTGTGTGTGTGTGTGTGTGTGTGTGTGTGTGTGTGTGTGTGTGTGTGTGTGTGTGTGTGTGTGTGTGTGTGTGTGTGTGTGTGTGTGTGTGTGTCTCACCTGGTACCAAGAGTAGGCCCTGTCTGAGGGGTTGATGAGGACGGCTAGTACTTTAGCCCTGGGCAGCAGAGCAGCGGCACGCTTGGGAGCCACCTCACTGTCAAAGTAGTTAGCACTCTTCTCAAACATGAAGTCAGTGCTCGCATTCGACGGGAACGGAAAGAAATCCATATACCTGAGGAGAGGAGAGAGAAAGAGAGGAGAGGAGAGGAGAGGAGAGGAGAGAGAGAGAGAGAGAGAGAGAGAGAGAGAGAGAGAGAGAGAGAGATAGAGATAGAGATAGAGAGAGAGAGAAATAAACACAGAGATGATGAGATCAATGATGAGACATGGAGACATAAATATGAAAGAGAGCCATAAGATAATAATAAATGAGAGAATCACACACAGACAAATAAACAGGGAGGTGACAGGTCAATAATGAGATAAGATATGAAGACAGAGATATGAATGTTTGTGTGTGTGTGTGTGTGTGTTATTAAACATAAACAAAGGCATAAACAAAGAGGGAGATCAAGAAACAGATAGAAAACAAAGATGAGAGAGATGAGGAGAGCGTGCCAGATAGAGAGATGAGAAGGAAGAAACGACAATAAACAGCCAGTCATAAAGGAAAAAAGGCAGAAAGACCGATCCATTACTGTAAGCACTTGACAAGACTATAGCCACTAACAACAGCACACACAGGCCTGACCACTAGGAGCCAATCAGAAGCCAATTAGTCTGACTGGAGTCAATACGCAGGACTTTGATCAGCACTATGAACACTGCTGGCATTTCAGCTTTCCTGACTCACGCACGCTGCGTTCAATGAGCCCGTCTGCCCACTGAATAAAAAACACGGGTGTCATTAAATGAATAGGCTATAGTCTGGCAGATAAAAATCCATCGCCTGTGCTCGATGCGGAGTTCATGAGGACAACAGCACTCTTGTGTTCCATCGACAGCACAAGTGCAGCACAACAGGAGTGTGTGTGTGTGTGTGTGTGTGTGTGTGTGTGTGTGTGTGTGTGTGTGCATGAGTATAATGTGTGTATTGAGTTCTATAGTACAGCATTTGTTAGGATTGGTGCTGTGGTGCGTGAGTGTGTATATGTGTGCGTGTGGTATGCGCACACATGTGTGATGTAGTGTTTGTGTGTGTGTGTGTGTGTACCAGTCGATGCCGTTGTGGTAGTTGTTCCCGTTGAAGAACTGGATCTCCTCATAGGTGACTGGACTGGGGAAGCTGCCCGTGATGGCGGGATGCAGAGACAGGAACGAGTGCAGTGCTGTGGTGCCTAGCAACCAGGATGGAGGGAAGAGGGAGGAGAAGAGAGGAGAGGAGAGGAGAGGGGGCTTTTGTTAATTTGCTGGGGGCAGTTAAAATTAAGAGTCGTGCCAAAACAAAGAAAAACAAGCTAATATTTGTTTTCAACGTGACAACAGTGCTGTATTTGGCAAAGATACCGGTACAGTAGCTTCAAAAATAAAGGACAAGAAAGAAAATCTCTGGTCTTACACTGTAGAGATGGCCACAGAAAGTCCTTATTTTATCATGATCAGATAATACAGCCCCTAGCCAATAAACACATCCCTTCACAGGTGGCTGAATCCCCTTCCTCATGGCCAGTCTGGATACATTTTAATCTATCATATGTGGCTTCCGTGCTAGAGTAGTTGTATGGCGTAGTTGTACACTGGTAGTTTGCCTTTGTTCGGCAGGCAGAAATGATCCGAATTACATATACTTTCTTATACTTACTATACATATAATTTCCATTACTCTGTACTCATACCTTACCATATACTACATACTCTAGAATTTCCATTTCCAATAAATGAAATTCTATTCTATTCCATTCTATCCCATTCTGTTGTTGGGATCATACAGTACCTGTTTTCTGTGGCCCCACAACCAGGAACTTGGGCAGTCTGTCGCAGGTCTTCTCCTTGGACCAGATGTCCTTGTGACGCTTGTCGTGGCACGGGTTCTGGAGAGACAAATGGACAAGACAGGATCTCAGGATCTCAGTACATTGCCGAACACTATATTGAATTACATTGCAGTGCATTGCACTACACTACATGAAATTGCAGTACATTATTGATAGCTGATGCTTTTATATAAAGCAGCTAGCACCGTGTTAACATTGCAAGCAACACGACCGACCACGTTTGACATAATTAATTTCGTTACATTCTTCTCTGTAGGACATTCTAAAACTGAACACAAAGAAAAAGCAAAACAACGACTCATTGCACAGTCAACTTTTTGAAAGTTGTTTTGTCACGCTATCCATTTCTTTCTTTCCATCCGCCTGTCTGTCCATCTGTCTGCCTGTCTGTCTGTCTGTATGTCTGTCCATGGAGGGGTGGTCGCCCTGAAGTAAGGTGGGGTTAGAATGAAGCTTTGCTCAAGTGCACCTCAATGTCATGGATAAGGGTAGAGGCCAACAGTCCCTACACATAGTGTTCCTTTCTTTTAAATCGTACCGGGATTCAAACTTGCAACTCGTTCAGTACCAAGGTGCGGTAACTATTAGGCTAATCAAAATATAAGGGGGATAAGGCTGCCAAATATGTATCTGGTGAACAAGTTCCCAGTGTTCAGAAAGACGGATATGGAGTGCACGCTAGGCTGTGAAAGAGTGCACCCTTGAAAGCGTATATTTGAAAAGGGCCTGATGAGATAAAGCCTTAAAGTAGTTTTATACGTCACTGATTCTTGAGAAAGTGGCTAAAACAGGTTGTAATGTTGACAGAAAAAAACAAAGTGAATTACAAAATTATATGGTATATCCTTGTAGACTAAGGTCTTGGCTTTTCAGAAATGCACAAGGCCAATCTCCCCATTATGTATTTTTTTCAGAAATCAGGCTTTTCTCCGACCATACCTTGTTTTTTGTCAACACCGTCAGACACAATTAAAAGTTATTAAAATTGTATTGATTTGGTTGCATATGTATCTGGAGTTTTTAAGTGATTATGTGTATTTTTTGCTTCACACATATGCCTTTAAATGTTGAAAATTCACTTTTGTTCTATTTTAATACTGTTTCATGTGTTCTAATTTTAAAATATGTACCGTCAAACGATGCTTACTTAACGCCTAAATACAACAAACAATTTTTGTAATTTCACAAATATTCGTGTAGGCTTTAAATTGGCTATTACTTTGATATTTCAACAACTCCTAAGGAAAATGTTGTAAGCACATACATTTAAAATGTCCAAAACTCCTTCTTACGGTGGTGACTTAAGAACTGACGGTGGTGACAGTAATCTGAGAGTGGTGAAAGTGGCCTAATTAGTACCTGCATTTAGCAAAATAAACAGCCCTCTCAAGTCAATGGCATCTTGCATAAACACTTTATTTTTGTTTGTGCACAGTATGAGCATGTGTTTTTACTTCATTAGTTAGATTATCTAGGAAGTAAGCCACTGGTTGTTGAAAATGTGGTAAAAACAGCTTTTAAGTTGTTCAAATCCAAAATATAGAGGTGTATAGATGTAGGTCTTGGCTGTGCAGTGAATGCATTGGCCAAGCTCCCCATGTTTAACATTTTTCATAAAATGGGCTCTTTCTTGTTTTGTCAACAGCGGCAGACAGAATTAGAAGTAAAAACACATGTTTACTGTATTAAAGTGAATTACTTTAACAATTCAACATAACTGTAGATACTTATTGTATGCATATTCTTAAAACATGTCAAAAACACGTAAAACATGTGTTTTTTGGTGAACTCCATCAGATGTCACCACCGTCAGGTTTTCTGACAAAAAAAACCTCCAAATGCACCTCAGTGGTGGCTAGAGTATCATGTTGGATCACAATTATTACTAACATGCCTAGTAATGTTTCATTAACCAGCACAATTTAGTAAAATATGGAACAACATGACGGTGGTGACATCTGACGGTGTGAGACAAAAAAACACTCTTTTAAATATTATGCATTGTTTGTTCACATTAGCCATTTCATTTTCGCTCTGTTTCTTGGGTGCTTCATACCTTTTCTGAAAAAAATTATATTTATTAACATTAATGTAATACAATACTATTAAAACCCCCGACGGTGTTGACAGTTTATGGTTGGGACAGTACCAGTGTCCAAACAAATTAACAAACTGAGGACAAAATAATAAACTTACAGGAGCTTCAGTGATGGTGAAGTAGGCAGTAGAGCTGAAGGTTTGAAAAGGGGTCCTCAGTAATGAAAATTACCTTGTGCATACCTGATTTTATTGTCTTTTAGAAAAAATCTGACGGTGGTGACCAATATGCTGGACACATTTTGAGCAATCATTAAATAATAGTAAATATTGTTTTACATCCACTTTGTGCACATCTGTAGAACCACTTTAATATGGTCTTCCACATCATGGTGATATTGTTCAATTCTGTTAGTGATTTTTGTATTTTAAGTCAATTGAAATGATGATGCCAGTCCTTGGGACAGGCGTGTTTACAGGGTGTGGACAGGTTTATAGCCATGAAAAGTAATAAAATTACACTTAAATATTTCAATCAACTGTGTATTCGTGTGACAGACCCCTTGGCCATTACCTGGGTTCATTTTGTTTGTGAAAATTTAGTTGATTTTCAACAGAATTAATATTTTACTGCAGGGACATGTTTTTGCCAAACTTTCAAGAATCAGTGACTTACAACTTACAATCTGCCCATTAGGTGAAGGAGGGAGAGGGAGAGGGAGAAGAGGGGTGGGGGGTGCGGTTGGGAGGTGCAAGTGCAAGATGATAATCAAATGTGATGGCAGACCTTTGAATCTGAGAGTGGAGATTTAAATTTAATCAGTGAAAAAAGATCTCTGCCCTGCTCCCTCCTTTCACTCACTGTCTCATTCTCTCCAACCCCCTTCTCCCCAGCCTCTCTCCTACCTCCTTCACTATCTTCTGCCCTCTCTTTCAGTCTCTCTCTGGATCCCTCTCTTCATCTACCCCCCACTTTTTCTGTCTTGCTCGTTCTCTCTTTACGGCTCCGTCTCTAATACTTGCTAGCCTTCTACTCTCTTGCACTCTACCTTTTCCCTCCATGCTCCATCCTCCTTGCTTTCTCTGTCTCTGCTCCCCGTCCTGCTGTCTCTCTCTCTACACCTCCCTGTTCTGTCTCGCTTTTCCATTCCTGCACTCTCTTTTTTTACCTACACCCCCCCCCCCCCCTCCCTCCCTCCCTCCCTCCCTTCCGCCTTGCTTGTACTGCTAAGATCACCTCCAGATAAAACCCACTTGAGGGGTTTCAATTAGTTTGGCTGTGTTACTCCTCCACAAGCGCCCAAGGCACTGCAATCGTCTGCCTTTATATGATACCCAGCCGTTAACTCCCCAACAGTGATTTTTAATCTCCTTATCGATTTCACCATCATCATTGCCAACAACAACACTAAACGAATTTCCTCGTGGTGTGCGGGCATTGAAACGTTGAAGATACTCTCCCCATCTTAGTTAGTAAACTCCTTGCAACTCAAGCTAGGAAATTTAAAATTTAAAATGACGGGGAAATAAAAAGTTTGATGAAAGTTTGATGAAAACTGCAGCAGGCAGTTTTGATTTTTCTAGAAGATAAAAATAATTGGAAGCACATATGATATGGTTCAGGAAAATACACACTGTTGTTCCCCCATCTTTTTACTAAAATTGGTTTGGCTACTATGGATGTAAACAAACCACATCAGATCAGAAATGATCACAGAGTAGTTTTTATGCCTTGGCTCGAGGGTGCCGGACACATTACTGTTCTCTCGCTGTCCAGTCGTGTGGGAGGTTTGAACGTATGGATGGATTTTGACCAAAATACTTGTGTGATCCTACACTGGGTACAGTCCATCATCTTTACACCCCTCCTCAACCTGTACTTGTGGCCTCACGATTGGCTGACGCCCCACCTCAAGCAATAAAGTTTCCCCCGCTGTCAGCCTGGCCACAACAATTTTGACTTTTCACCATTCAACATCATGCAGATTCAAATGAGAAAATGACCTTTGAATAACACTTTTGCGAGATACTGCATCAAACATCTGTCGTCAGTGATGGGAGTTAAAATGATGGAAAGAACACACTGTGCAAGGAACATGAACGGATGAACTTATGGAGGCATAAGGATCGACACTTAAATGTTGACTTTCAGACATTTTCCTTGATCGATATACTTATGAAATAAATAAAAAAACACCACACAACAATAGAGGTATTACTTCTGTGGAAGTAAACACACTTCATAATACAAAATCACACAAAACAATAACAATAAAAACAAAAACAATACAAAAACACATAATAATAGGCTACCAGTGTTAAGCCATTATCACAATGGAGGAGTGCAGAGAGCAATGGGAGGATTGGTGGCTGGTCAGTAAACAGCATCATTGAGAGTCAATAATGGCTGTGGATGTGGATGAAAAGCATTTCGCTACATAACCAGCCATCACCTTTTACTTTGCCATTAAACTAATGGAGGGATAATGGTATTACCCAGGAGAACAGTGCAATGCATGTTGCTATGGGCGGTGCATGGCCAGTGATGGTGCAACAGGAGTAGCAGTCACAGTGAATAGTAGACAACTGCTGTAACTAGCATAGCTCCAGTTCATAATGCTGGTTAACCTAGCCATTAATGACACACTCAGACCCATTACAGAGTGGAACAGTTGTTGCTAAATTGATTCACATACTATGCAATGATGATGGCCTAACCCATTGGTCTTGGATGTTACGTTGTGCAACATTGGCCCTGGCACCTGAAGCTGCATGACAGAACATTCAGGCTCATGAGATTTGAGACAATCTTGACTTATTGCATATTTTTATGTGCTTCAGAGGCAGAGAAATTTAGTTTTTCATAGGCTGAGGGCAACTTTTTTTTTTTTTTAAAAAGGGCTCAGGCATTCAGCAGCCTTTTTGCAGGTTCTTTAGGCATCAATGGGTTAAGGGCCGGATTGATGTGCGGATTTTTTCTCCTCTTTATGCTAAAAATATCCATACATCACATGAAAACAATAATTAAGGCTGGATCTCAACACTCCTGGTGATTATCTACCCATCTACACGGTAAGTCCTAAGACCTGTTCTTCCAGCAGCCACTTTTCCAGAAAATTATCAAAGCATGAAACTTAAGCACCGTAGCAAAGGAAATGGGTGTATGTCTGTATATGCATCTTGGGATGTCCTGTATTATATTGAATATATGGGGCAGCATTCCCCTGCCCCCCTCAACATGGTGCCATCTTAATGCCTGATGTGTGTATGTGTGTTTTGCAGTGTTTATTATGGGCATTTTATAACAACATCATTCAGCAGAATGCGCCGTTCACTTGAATGGTGTTCCCCAACAGCACGCCTGCAACAGCCCTTGACACCCTCATTTTCCCCTGGGGTTAAATAAAACAACTCTACTTTACTCTACTCATTGTACTCTGCATAAAAGCCTCACCTGCCAGAGCGGGTCCCTCTCCTCTGGGAACATCTCGAAGTACCTCTCCGCCAGCTCCACCGGGGGCAGCGTCTGCAGCCGCAGGTTGGTCCAGCACTGCACAAACTTCACCAGGGACTCAAAGGTGTAGAGGCCCAGCCGGTCGTTACCGTAGTTGGACAGGTGCGTCATAAAGATGCTGATCTGGAGAGGAGAGGGGGAGGAGAGGAGAGGAGAGGGAGAGGGAGAGGGAAGGAGAGGGGGAGGAGACGACCGAATTGAAGAGGAGAGGGGGAGGAGAGAAGTGAGAAGGGTACGAGAGAGCAGCTAGGCAGGAGAGTGCTGCAGAGACGATTGATAAGGACAGTTCATAATGAGTTTCTTCCGGAATCAATGTTACATTACATTACACTAAGCTGACGCTCTTATCAAAAGCGACTTCGTTATTTATAGGGTGTTGGTTACAGTCCCTGGAGCAGTATGGGGTTAAGGGCCTTGCTCAAGGGCACCTCAGCCATGGAGTGCGTTGGAAAGGGGTGGAAGGGTGGGATTTGAACTTTTAGACCGGTATTGAGCACACTTTGTTGTCATTGGTGACTGATGTGTACTGCATCTTGGCTACATTACTGAGAATCTTTTGATACAAGAACAAGAAGATAGCTGCCTCTTCTAAAACAACCACAGCTCGTTGCCCAATTCCAGTTTCCCCAACCGCATAAAATGTTTTTGCTTTTACTGTTTAGTGAAAAAAAAAACTTCATATTGAAACAACACCATGCAAAGAGAAAAGGGTAATATCTTTCTCAGTTTCATAAACTCTTGGTGTCTTTTTTGGTGACTTTTCTAGGGCAGCGATGCCCCGACAGCAGCAGGGTGATTGGGTGCCGGGAGCCATTAAACCTCCTGACAGCAGCTGATGGGATGGGAGCAGTCTCAAGACACCCGGCGCGGCACCACAGACTGCTCAGCCCTTGCCACCGGCCAGAAGCAGCCACATCAAGGACGTGTGTGTGTGTGTGTGTGTGTGGTGTGTGTGCGTGTGTGCGTGCGTGTGTGTGTGTGTGTGTGTGTGTGTGTGTGTGTGGTGTGTGTGCGTGCGTGCGTGTAAAAAAGCAAAGACCGAGATGGAGATGGATGGCGGGAGGAAGGGGGAGAGAGAGAGAGAGAAAGAGAGAGAGAGAGAGAGAGAGAGAGAGAGAGAGAGAGAGGGAGGAAGGGAGTTTGTGCAAGAAAGAAGACAGTATGGCCACAGAGTTTAAGTGAAAGACTGTCAGAAAGAGAAAAAGGGGAAAAGGGACAAGTGTGTGTGTGTGTGTGTGTGTGTGTGTGTGTGTGAAAGAGGAGAGACTGTGTGTGTTAGACCAGATTCCTAGACAAAGCGCACGCATGTGTGTGTATGTGTTACTCACGGGGTTGAGCAGCACGGTAAGGAACAGCTCTCCTCCCCGTATGCTCTTGTCCAGCTCCTTAGAGCCGCCAGGATACTCATTATAGAATATAGTATGGGTGAACAGACCACACGTCTGCCTAGGGAGAACCTGGAGAGAGAGAGAGAGAGAGAGAGAGAGAGAGAGAGAGAGAGAGAGGGAGAGGGAGAGGGAGAGAGAGAGAGGTAGAGAGAGAGAGAGAGAGAGAGAGAGAGAGAGAGAGAGGGGGGGAGAGAGAGGGAGAGAGAGAGAGAGAGAGAGAGAGAGAGAGAGAGAGAGAGAGAGAGAGAGAAGGAGAGATTAAGTTAAAGATCAATGTAAAATAAAAGTTACAGTGATCTATTGCAGGGAGGAAACCAAATCCAAAAGAATTTCATTTCATGCTACTCATGCGTGTGTCAGTATCTGTGTACACATGCATGTTCATGTTGCTGTTTGTGTGTGTGAGTATCTGTGTCTGTGTACACATGCATGTTTGCGTTTGTGTGTGTGTGTGAGTATGTCTCTGTGTACACATGCATGTTTGTGTTTGTGTGTACGTGTCTGTGTATATTCCATTACATAGTGTACACATACATGTTTGTGTGTATGTGTCTGTGTAAAAATGCATGTTTGTGCGTGTGTCGAGTATGTGTCGGTGTACACGTGCTGTGCATATGTGTGTGTCCACGTGTGTGTCCACGTGTGTGTCCACGTGTGTGTCCACCGTGTGTGTGTTCGCGTGTGTGTTCGCGTGTGTGTCCACGTGTGTGTCTGCGCATGTATGGTTCGTACCTGTATGTCGTTGTGTATGAAGCCCCTGCGGTGCCTGGCCGGCCTGAGGTGTGGGTACTCCTCTGTGCTGGTCACCTTGATGCCCCAGACGGCCTTCCAGGCCTCGTACAGCTGGCTGTGCACCGGGTACACGCCCGAGTGGTGCGGCGCCACCGCATAGCCCATGTCCGTCGGGATGCCATGCTCCTGAGGGCACAGGGGACGGGGGGTGGGGCAAGAAAATGTTAGAGCCGAGCAGCATGATTTCTTTTTTTTTAACACTTTAGATTTTCTTTTGCCTTAAGACATGTACAAGTTTTTATCTTTTACTTGACATGTTTCCACGGTGTTACTTCCGTCTTCATCGGAGGGTCACTGTGATGTTGATGTGTGACGTGCTTTAAAAACATCACAGTGACACTCTGATGAAGACGGAAGTAACACCGTCGAAACATGTCAGGTAAAAGATACAAACTTTTACATGTCTTAAGGCAAAAGAAAATCTAAAGTGTTAAAGTTAAACAGTTAGACATAATGAACGTAATACATAAGCATGATTTCTTAATGCATTCTTCAATGACTGCAAATCTATTTCGACAAGTACAGTCTCTTAGAGCAGTGTTTCCCAACCTTTTTTGTCCTGCGTACCCCCTAAGCCATTTTGTCATATGATGAGTACCCCCTCACCCTCACACATGCTCTGTTCCTCTATCCCAATGTGACTACACTCAATATATTTGCTATTATTATATTTTTCTGCGTACCCCCTGAGGTGTGCTCGCGTACCCCTAGTGGTACACGTACCCCTGGTTGGGAAACACTGTCTTAGAGCACCGGGTACACGGGCACGGCTGAGTGTTGTGGTGCAGTGCTACTGTGTAGCCCATGTGTCTGTTGCCATGCCATGCACCTGTGGTGGGCAAGAGGATGTAATAAGTAATATTTTCACTCAAACACATACCGATCGATAGTAAAATAAAAAGCGGATGATTTTGAAGTAGTCTCTTCATATTTTCCTGAGCTGTGTATCTCCTTGTTCAGTGGTTCTTAACCTTTTCTCTTGAAGCACCCCCTAACCTGTGCCCAAGACAAGCTGTGCACTCCCAACCCAAACGTCTACACATGTATCAGTGGCGTCTTTTGGTCATAAAAATTAGGGAGGACAAGGAGGTGGTCAGTCGGTAGATGCGGGAAAATGGGGTTAGTAATGGCAGATGTTTAGTATTAGGTTGTACTACAACCGTTGTAGGCCTAATAGGTAACTTAATTGATATGGCATTGTGTTGTCTGGAAAGCTGACTTATGACATCTATAAAAATAATTGCAACAAACTTTGTGTAATATATTATCATACATAACTGCCCAAAGTGTTTGAGGGGAAAGAAAGAGAAGAGTGAAGAAAATTATTATAGAAAGTAGAAAGTTACATAGGGAGTAGGCCCTATATCTAACTTTGACCAAAGGCAGCATGGCATCTCACCCTGTCAATTGTGTTTTATTAGGCACAAATTGACAATTCTGAAGACCTAGTAATGCCTATGACATTGAGTGACAGTAGCCTATAGCCTAGGCCTAAGGGTTTTAACTCAACTCCTTCCAACACATTCTTACAGATTTTTAAACATTTTAAACCCCTTCCATTATATTCTTTTTAAAATCTTATGTATGATCCATAATATGGTAGGCTACATGGCCTACGACGTTGTGGTCGCCTATCCGTTTTGCGTTTGAGCCTGCGTTGAGAGCGACAGCAGCTGTGCAGCTATGGAAGGAGGAGCTGGCGAGCGTTGTCTATCGAACGGTTTTCCCTAGTAGGTTCCGAATAAAAAATACGTCGTAGGCCTACATATTACTTTGTAAATCCGTGACTAGTATTCCTAATTACACCCAAATCAAATTACATAACATGATGTAGGCTACATGTTGGAAGTTTAGGCAGAGACGTTTTATGAAGAGGTTAAAGCTTCGTACTGTCATGTTTCTCGTCTTGAGGCGTGAGAAAGAACGCCAGTCTAGGGTCAGTGCATTCATCTACAGCCAAAAGCATTCTTATTCCCATTTGTAAATAACCCTCTTTTGGGAGAAAAGCACGAAGGAGAAACGCAAAGACAAGCATTGAGAGTATTATTTGTGCGCGTAGGACATGCTGAAACAAAAGTACCTTTTAAAAACGTTGGTGATGGTGTCCGACTTTGGATTTGCATCCGTGCTTTTTTTTTTTTTTTTTGCATCCGTGCTTCGCTTGCATTGTGTAGCTCGAGTGACGTGAGAGACTGATATAGACACACTGACCTTTCCACTCGGTTTTCAATCTAAATCCAGGGAGTGATATTGCGCGATTCACAACATGAAAACAGTTGATATTTCGTTTGTATTTATTAAGGGTTCATAAAACATTCGCCTTTCAAACATTCAAACTTTCCACTGTCTGCTGCCGCATTCTTCTTCACGGTAGATTTGTATATCGTTGTCATGACGACCGAGTTCATGCTTGTCGTCTGTCAACCCAACTCGTCATATTCTGGTTGGCTTTCGATAAATTCAGCTTCGCCTAAAGGGAGGAAAGTCCTCCCTAAGCTCCATTCACTTCAATGTTAAAAAGTAAAGCCCGCGCTACGGCCGGATTTTCACCATTTATAATGGAAGTCAATGAGGATGGAAGGGAGGACGGTCCTCTAAGGTCTATTATGTGAATTAGAAGCGCTAAAGTATATGTTTTTATCGCTAAATAGCTATAAGATACTAACAATTATATAACAAATATATAATAAATATGTTTTGTTTTCTGTAATTTATACTGGAAGATCTGGCTTTATTATTTTGAGGGAGGATCGTCCTCCCTTTCCTCAATGGCAAATACGCCATTGACGTGTATATGCACTGAAAAATGATTCAAATGAATAATTACAATGATTCTTGCTTTAGACATTAATCAATACTTCAATGACTTTACATTAGGTCCAAAACATGTTATAATTTGGTATAATTATAATGTTTGGAAACAGAATTTTGGTCACAACCTCAACACAAACAAAATTCCGCGCACCCCCTGAAATCTCTGGTGCACCCCGAGGGGGTGCCCGCACCCCAGGTTAAGAACAACTGTCCTAGTTCTATATGGACAGGTCAAGATACAAGACATGTCCCAAAGACAGCTCTGTAGCTCTGAAAACAAGGGCACAGTCAACAGCATGACACACAGTCTCTCGGTTTTCTTTACAGCATTATGTCTGTGTACCGACACCCAGGCTATTATTCTCCCTTTTTAATACACACACAACCGGCAGTGAGTCACACACACAAACGCATAAACACACCGTTAAGTGGATGCGGTGAGAAAAAGCTAATAGCATGGTGGTGCTAAACGAAGCAGACATTGGTGAGAGCCCCACTCCCTCTCCTTCCCCCACCCCCAACACTCTCTCTCCCTCTGTCTCTCTCACTCACACACACACACACACACACACACGCACACGCGCGCACGCACGCACACACACACTCAAGGATTTAAGGAATTATTCATCAGGTGCTAAAAGACATCATTCTCTCTCTCTTCTGCCTCCACTTTCCTCGTGTTCCTCTCCTCTCCCTGCAGTGTCACATACCAGCCCAACAGGGGTCAGCAGAGAGCTGTGGCGCGCCGCTGCAGCAACAATGGGGCCGAGCGGCGGCGGTGCAATGAAATGATTATTGGCCCCCGGGGAGCACTAGCGCTCCCTCCTATGAATATCTACTGCTGCTGCTTTCCCAATTGGAGTGCTGCTAGCTCCATGCCCAGAAGGCCAGCGACGGGAGTGTGTGTGTGTGTGTGTCTGCCTGCGTGCGTGTGTATGACTCGTGGGATGTGTGCGTGTGCGAGTGTGTGTGTGAGTGTGCGCGCGTGTGTGTATGACAAGTGGGACCCGTGTGCATGTGTGTGTGCATGTGTGTGTGTTTGTGTGTTTGTTTGTGTGGGGGAAGAGAACATACTAGTTAATGAGAATGTGCATGTAAGCATGTGGATGTCTGTGTGTGTGTGTGTGAGTGAGTGAGTGAGTGAGTGAGTGAGTGAGTGAGTGAGTGAGTGAGTGAGAGAGAGAGAGAGTGTAAACGTGTGTTTATACGTGTGTGTGTGTGTGTGTGTGTGTGTGTGTGTGTGTGTGTGCGTGTGACAGTGCCAGAGTGACTGACATGTGACTGTTCGTGTGTGTGTGTGTGTGTGTGTGTGTGTGTGTGTGTGTGTGTGTGTGTGTGTGTGTGTGACAGTGCCAGAGTGACTGACATGTGACTGTTCGTGTGTGTGTGTGTGTGTGTGTGTGTGTGTGTGTGTGTGTGTGTGTGTGTGTGTGTGTGTGTGTGTGTGTGTGTGTGTGTGTGTGTGTGTGTGTGTGTGTGCGTGTGTGTGTGTGTGTGCGTGTGTGTGTGCGTGCGTGCGTGTGTGCGAGAGTGCGCTTGTGCATGTTTACATATCTGGTTACATGCTGAAGGTGTAAGAGAAGAGAGATGTTCTTTAGGATGCAAATGAGTGCTGCAGGAGACGAGGCCAGAGGCTGTAAAGGTGCCGTGTTGCTACAAGAGGGTACGTGAGTGGGTGAGGAAGAGGGCAGTGTTTCTGGGTCAAGGCAGTGGCCAATCAATATGTGTGTGTGAGTGAGTGTCTGTGTGTGTGTCTGTGTGAGTGCACATGTGGTGTGGAAATATGCATGCGGGAGTGCTTTGGCATCTGCTTGCCTTTCTTCGTGTTAGCATGTCTGTGTAGTGCAAGTCTAAACATATGTATGTTTGTTTCAGTGTGTCTGTTGGTGCGTACGTATCTGTAAGAAGACTGTGTGTGTGTGTGTGTGTGTGTGTGTGTGTGTGTGTGTGTGTGTGTGTGTGTGTGTGTGTGTGTGTGTGAGAGAGAGAGAAAGGTGTTTTGCTACTGCCCTTGCCCACTGCAGAGTCATTTGCAGGCTCATTAATCCAAGCAGTCTCTCACCACGCTGGTGTCTCTCAGTGCCCCCCACCCCCATACACCCCATTTTACTACCCCCCACTCAGCAGTCTCTCACCACTCCCCTCTCTCCTCTACTGGGGGGGCGCAGTCTCTCAGTACCACCCACCCCCACCCCCCAGTCCACAGATACGACCTCTTTCCATCCCAAAGCCCCCCCCCCCCCCCCCCATATCCCCCATCGATAGCTAGACCCCTACTCTCTCAATCTACCCCCTACACTCCCCCTCTTCATAAATCACCCCTTTCCAACAAACGTCTTTCCACCCAACCTCCCCCCCACCCTTGATGCTCACTGCATCACCCCTCAATCTTATCTTGCCTGTTCCATCTCCATACACACCCGCACCCTCCCCAACATCATCCTTTAACCCTTATGTACACACACACACACACACACACACACACAAATACACAAACACACACACACACACACACACACACACACACACACACACACACACACACACACACACACACACACACACAAATACACAAACACACACACTCGCACGTGCACACACACACACACGCGCGCGCCCGCACACACGCGCACCTATCCTTCTGAGCCATAGGCAACCAGGTATCACTCTCTTCTGTCGTACAGTCAAGGGATGAAATACAGGGGTGTGTGTGTGTATCACTGTATGTGTGTGTGTGTGTGTGTGTGTGTGTGTGTGTGTGTGTGTGTGTGTGTGTGTGTGTGTGTGTGTGTGTGTGTGTGTGTGTGTGTGTGTGTGTGTGTGTGTGTGTGTGTGTGTGTGTGTGTGTGTTTATGTAAGAAATGGCACATGTGTGTGTGGGTGTGTGTTCTGGGAAGCGATTGAGCTATTTAGTATTCATGACTGTCAGGCCACAGGGATGTACACATGCATACAAACTCACACACACACGAGCACACACACACGCACACAAACACACGGCAGTGATGTGTGATGGTCATAATGACATAACTGCATGATTGTCTAAGCCAATCACCCTCTTCCTCATTCTTCCTCCTCTCCTCTTTGCTTCTCCTCTACTTTACTGGCCTATCCTGCGCCTCTCCTGCACTCTCTTCCTCTTCTCCACTAGAGTATTCTACTCTTTCCCTTCTCTTCTCCTCTCCTCTCCTCTCCTCTTCCGAGGTAGCAGGAGGTCAAGGACAAGGCCACCCAGTGGAGCAGAGGATGCAGATGGAGGGATGGATGAAGGAAGAGAATGAGAGGGATACAGCCAAGAGAGGAGGGGGAGGGTACAGCGGAGAGAGAGAGAGAGAGAGAGAGAGAGAGAGAGAGAGACAGACAGACAGACAGACAGACAGACAGAAACAGGACTTCTATGCAAAGTCAGCAAGAGAAAGAGACAGACAAATCGAGAGAGGGAGAGAGAGAGCAGGAGCGAGAGATAGAGCAAGAGAGAGAGAGAGAGAGAGAGAGAGAGAGAGAGAGAGAGAGAGAGAGAGAGAGAGAGAGAGCGAGAGAGCGACAGAGACTCCTCAGGAGAGGGAGAGAAGAAGATGAAAAGAGGTGATGAAAGAGTGAGAGGGAGAGGGCCCATAGTGATTACAGCTTAGTAAGGCCACTCAGCGCTGCACTCCATACCATCACCTGGCTAAACAAACGGTGTGTGTGTGTGTGCTTGTATGAGTGTGTACGTGTGTGTGTGTGTGTGTGTGTGTGTGTGTGTGTGTGTGTGTGTGTGTGTGTCTGTACATGTGTGTTTTGTAAGTGTGTGTATGTGTGGGTTTGTGTGTGTGCTTTTATGAAAGTGTGTGTGTGTGCTTTTATGAAGGTGTGTGTGTGTGTGTGTGTGTGTGTGTGTGTGTGTGTGTGTGTGTGTGTGCGTGCGTGTGTGTGTGTATGAAAGCCTATGTTTAGTGTGTGTGTGTGTGTCAGAGTGCTTGTGTGCCTGGACAGCAGTAGGGGGTAGTCAATAACAGCAGGTTGAGCGTGGGGTGGGGGAAATGAGATAACACATCATCTGAATGGCCTTCCTCCTCCTTCGACCGCATCCCACCTCGTCCGCTAAGGCTGCCCGATAACGCTTATCACCGCGGACATTCGCAACTCTCCAGGATGGACTAGAGACAACACCACCACTGCCACCGCATGGCATGAGCACGACCGCACGCAGAACCGGCACTGAGGTCACAGGCAGCACGCTGGGAATTACACACATCCACAGTGTGTGTTAGTGTGTGTGCGCGCACATGTGTGTGTGTGTGTGTGCGTCACGGTGACCGTTTTCTATTGATCAAAGAAATGCTTTAAAAATGGAGGCGACCGAGTCCAGGGCCAAGTAAGCAGTATGTTGGAATGATAGACCGGCACTCTAAAATAGGCCTATGGCCTAGGTCAGTGCACATGCTGGGCAGGACACGCCTTCACACTGAGCATATTGGGGGTGTGCATGCATGTGGGTGTCAAACAACATCAATGTCTGTGTGTATATGTGCTCAATTACATCCTTCATATCAAGAATAACATCCTTCATATCTGTATGTAAGTATATGTGCTTAAAAACATCCTTCATATCAACAACATCCTTCATATCTGAGCATTTTGTGTGTGAGTGTGTTTGTGTATGTATGTGTGTGTGTGCGTGCGTGCGTGCGTGCGTCTACGCGTGCATGTGTATGTGTGTGTGTGTGAGAGACAGAGAGAGAGAGAGAGAGAGAGAGAGAGAGAGAGAGAGAGAGAGAGAGAGAGAGAGAGAGAGAGAGAGAGAGAGAGAGAGAGAGAGAGAGAGAGAGAGAGTGTTTGTGTTTGTGTGTCGGTCACAGTGACTGCTTCCAATCGATCGGCGAGATGCTACTTTAAAAACACCAGAAAGCGTCGGGGCTGCTTTCCCAAGGTGCCATTGGGCGTATCTCTGTATCTGCCGGTCAGTTCATTTGCCTTGGCTTCCCGCTCCCGCTGATTTCATTTCAAAGTCACTTTGGTTAAAAGCCTGACTGCTTACTGGTAACACCCGGCACCGTAATGGGGAACGGATGAGCTCA
>NC_085880.1:32790265-32802765 GCF_034702125.1 Engraulis encrasicolus
GTGTGTGTAACAGGTGGAGAACAATGTAAAGCGCTGCTGCTGGGTGTGTTAATGCTGGATGTTAAAGCTTATTGAGCAGTATGCGAGGCTATAGGGCCTGAAGCTACAGACATTGGCATTGATGCTGCTGCTGTTGCTGCTCAGTAAAACTGGCCAAAACAATGATATACAAGTCAGTGGGCCAACATGAGCCAGGCTGCGCCCTCCTAGTGACGCAACACCTTCGGCTGCGTTGTTTCTCGAATCTCGATTGCAAGTCTATGATAATCAGGCAAGGCCAACATGATCTCACAGAATTCCGTTAAATGAACACTGACCATTGTGACACAAAATCTGTGGCAGTTTCACAGATTTTGCCAAAATTCTGTGAAAGTTCCCCCAGTCTTCCCAGGAATATTCTAATTTCGAACTTGTTTTTTCGCAAAAAACATTTCTTACTGATAGTTAGGATTTTAGCACAATTTGGTAGCGAAATTGAAAACCCAATGGAAAAGGCATTTCTCAAAAAAGGAAAAAAAAATGACAAGACATTTCTCGTAAACATTTCTTTCTGGTTAGGGGTTAGGGATTGTTTTGGTCTGGGCTTAATTTGCTATACCATTCTTTTTTAGTAATACAATGGTACTGACAGACTGGAAAAGGCAGGCTATTCCACAACAGGTTTCTCAGTTTTTTAATGTTAAACTAACAGTACTGTGGCAAAAAAATCCATGAAACTGCCACAGATACCTTGTTCCAAAGGTAGGTGTCCATTTAAGGGAATTCTGTGAGGTCAGGCTAAACTGGCTCAGAATCAGTCAGGCTCTCACATCAAGGCAAGCTGCAGCATTTCTCTAATGCTCCTTGTCTATCCATCTATCAATTCCCATTTCTCTACTGCTGTTTATCTATCCATCATTCCACATCTGTCTCTCTGTTGCTCTTTCTTGTTCGTTCTCCATCACGTTGCAGCATCTCTCTACATCTCTCCCTCTGTCTGTCTCTCCCAACCGCTCTCCCTATTGTTCTGGAACCATCTATTCCAACATTCTAGCCATCCACCCATCTCTCTCTTTTTCTCTCTCTCTCTCTGTTTGCGTTCATCAGTCTGGCTCTGATCTCTGGAGATGAGTAGTGACAGCGCCTCCCAACAGACCTGTGACTGGGTCAGTGTGTGTGTGTGTGTGTGTGTGTGTGTGTGTGTGTGTGTGTGTGTGTGTGTGTGTGTGTGTGTGCGCGTTTAAGTGTGTGTGCGTGTAAGTGTGTGTGCGTGTCCGTGTGCGTGTGTGTGCATCACCACCCAGCCCCCATGGGCCTATTCCACCGTACTCTCCCACTGAACTACACCCTTCTCTTCATGTGCCCGCCCCTCTGGGCCACCTTTAGCCTCTGTGCTGTCCATCTAAAGGCCTCCACACACCAGTTCCGACAAAGGGCGGAGCACTGCTCTGCTGACGTTCGATTCCACTGTTTTCAATACACAACCCGGCACACCGGCGCTGATGTCCGCGGATGTGCACTGCCGATTACGGTAAAGTTCTATTTTTGTCTGACCCACCCCTTGTTTGTCCATGCTCTGCTGTTACGGAATTGACCATTCCTTATTTATAGCAGTCCCCGAAAGTGTGAAGGGGGTAACTGAGATTGTCGGAACCATGGATCTGCACTTATATATGCTGCCCAACTCGCCACATACACAGCACAAAACAGAACACCTTACTTTTCGCCACATACTCCCATTCTCTGCCACACAACACCCAGTCAGCATCTCACCTCCACTCTCCTTACTCCTGCTGTGGTCCACTGCCTACATCACCCCCTCCATTCCATCACCCTCCCCTCCTCCATTCCATTCCATCACCCTCCCCTGCCCTTTCCTCCTTCTCTAACCCATGCTTCCTTCCGTTGCCCGCATTACCACACATGCCACAACACCTCCATCCTCTGCCCCTGGCCATATGGCTGTGCTATTATATGGGCCAACATATGCTATGCTATATGCTGAATGTGCCCATTGTGAGACATACGCTGTGCTATTACTGTCCTAATTATATGCAATATACATGTATGTTGGCCATATTACTGTCTCAACACCACAGACCTCCCTTTTATTGGTCATGTTGTTGCGCTAACACCCCCATCCTCCAGTTATTGGTCATATTGTTGTGCCAACACCCCCCCTCCCCCCTCCTCACCCCATCCCCATCCCCCAGCCCTGTGTTGCGCTCCAGCCCGTTGCCTCTGGGTGCAGCTGCCGTGCTTGTGTTGTCTTAATTGATGACGGCCTAATTAACTGGCTGACTGACTCCGCCGGGCCCTCCACTCACTCAAGGGCACACACACACACGCACACTCAGAAAACATGAAGTGGCACACTTATTTCCTACATCGCACACACACACACACACACACACACACACACACGCACACGCACACACACTTCCTGTACCTTACACGCACACTCATGTCCACGAATCATGTCCTGATTTGCACACACAAACACTGACGCATGCATACATTAAAACACACACAATTGGGTGCATTGACATCCACCCTTTGAACTCTGAAGCATGTCCCTATGTATGCATGGCATGTGTGTGTGTGTGTGTGTGTGTGTGTGTGTGTGTGTGTGTGTGGTGTGTCCTCGGTTGTGTGAATTGTAGCGTGCATGTGTGTGAAGCGTGTCCCTGATTGTGTGTGAGCGTGTATGTGTGAGAGTGAAGTGTGTCCCCAGTTGTCTGCATTGCGATGGCTAATTAATTAGCCCATTATTCCTCATTAAGCTCCCTAATTTGGTTGATGTGTGCCGTAGTGGAGCAGCACCTTCGGGCCATGGGGCCAATTTATATATTTCTTTTACACACACACACACACACACACACACACACACACACACACACACACACACACACACACACACACACACACACACACACACACACACACACACACACACACACACACACACACACAAACATGTTCGCACACACACACACACGCACACGCACACGCACACGCACACGCACACGCACACAAGCTCTCTTTTTCACACACAAACACACATATGTTCGCACACACTCAAACACGAACACGTCCACCTCCCTCCAGCCTCACCAAGCACTCCAAACAGACTCCGCACAGCTCAGACAAGGACCCTGGGGCGGTTATGTGTTTTTCTCTCTTCTTTGGGTGTTGGGAGTATTCCTGCACTGTGCTAATGGGGGGTACGTGCATTGTGTGCATATGTGTGTGTGCGTGTGTGTGTGTGCATGTGTGCGTGTGTGTATAACACTCTCCTAATGTAGGGTACGTGAGTGTGTGTGTGTTTAACACTGTGCTAATGCGGAGTGTGTGTGTGTGTGTGTGTGTGTGTGTGTGTGTGTGTGTGTGTGTGTGTGTGTGTGTGTGTGTGTGTGTGTGTGAGAGAGAGAGTGTATGTGTGTGCTCCTCTTAATAAAGTCTTTAGTGCTGCAGGAGTCGGGCTAATTGAGCGCACTGGAGCTGGTAGCAGCAGCAGTGGTGGTGGAGTCCTGGAACTCACCACACTGCCTTGCCTCTCCTCTCCTCTCCCATCTTTTCTTCTCTCCTCTCCTCTCATATTTTCTCTTCTCGTCTCTCCTCTCCTCTCCCAGCTTTTCTCCTCTCCTCTCCCATCTTTTCTCTCCTCATCTCTCATCTTTTCTCTTCTCCTCTCCTCTCCTCGTCTCTTCTCTCCTCTCCATTCCCCTCATCTCTTCTCTCCTCTCCATTCCCCTCATCTCTTCTCTCCTCTCCTCTCCTCTCCTCTCCCATCTTTTCTCTTCTCTCCTCTCCCATCTTTTCTCTTCTCTCCTCTCCCATCTTTTCTCCTCTCCTCTCCTATCTTCTCCTTCTGCTCAGCACTGGAGCTGTGTGTAGAAGCTGCATGCAACTCCCTCCCTCTCCTAATTTCCTCTTCTATTTTCCTTCCCCTCTTACACTTCATCCCTCCTCTCTTCTCTTCTGTTTCTTCTGCCCTCATCTCTTCTTGTCTCCACTTTCCCCTCTTCTTTCCTTTTCACATTACATTACATTACATGGCATTACATTTAGCTGACACTTTTATCCAAAGTGACCTACAGATATTATAGGTTGTTGGAGCAATGTCTGGTTAGGTACGTTGCTCAAGGGCACCTCAGTCAGTGCTGGAGGGAGGGATTGATAAGGGGTGGGGTCGGGATTGAAAACCTGCAACCAAAAATACTGGATAAGAGAAACATGACGCAAAACACGCCCACTCAATGCAAAAGCGTATGCTCAAGTTGGGTCTCCTAAGGGGGAGTTGTCCCCTCCTCCTTCTTCTTCTCTTTTTGAGGTGTTTGCTCAAGACGTGCGCTACCGCCATCTACAGCGCTAAGGGGACTTGATTTGTTCTCAACCTCAGGACTCCGAAGGTCTCCTAACCGAAGGTCTCCTAAAGGGGCGTTCACCCGACATAAAGTGGATACCGGAAAAGAAATAAAATGACGTTTCTTGTTAGGTCCACCTTCTTTGCTGCAACCCTGTGATCTACAGTCCAACTCCTTCATCAATACACCACGGCTGTCCCCCTCCTCTTCTCCTCTTGCTCCACACCGCTTGTGCAGGAGAGGAGCCGGGGGGAGATGGATAGAGCTCACCCGCTCTCCTCTCTTCTCCTTCATCCCTCTGCTGCCTCTCCTCTCCTCTTTTGCTGCTCGTCTCCTTCCTCCCATCACATCCCTCACACCGGATTATACAGCAGACACGGCGAATTGCTGGTTCTTGTGGGTGCCCAGTGGAGCTCCTCTCCTCCTACATTTTCCTCCTTTCCGCCCACCTATCCTCTACATCCCCCTCTCTTCTCTCCTCAGACAGAGTGTAGTGCTGGGCCCCATGGGTGTGCCAGTGACACTTCTGTCCCTCCTCTCTCTATCCTCCTCTATCCCACTCTCTCCCCTCCCCTCCCCTCCTCTCCTCTCCTCTCCTCTCCTCTCCTCTCCTCTCCTCCTCAGGTTTAGAGTCCAGTGCTGGTCTGTGTGGGTGTGCCAGAAGATCTTCTCTCCCCCTCTCCTTCGCCACCTTTATCTCTCTCCCATCTCCCTCCCCTCCTTCCCTCTCTCCCCTCCCCTCCCCTCCTCTCCTCTCATCCCTTCCTCTCCTCTCCTCTCCTCTCCTTCCCTCCTCAGGTTTAGAGTCCAGTGCTGGTCTGTGTGGGTGTGCCAGAAGATCTTCTCTCCCCCTCTCCTTCGCCACCTTTATCTCCCTCCTCTCCCATCTCCATCCTCTCCCCTCCCCTCCCCTCTCATCCTCCCCCTCCCCTCCCCTCCCCTCCCCTCCTCTCCTCTCCTCTCCTCTCCTTCCCTCCTCAGGTTTAGAGTCCAGTGCTGGTCTGTGTGGGTGTGCCAGAAGATCTTCTCTCCCCCTCTCCTTCGCCACCTTTATCTCCCTCCTCCACTCTTCTCTCCCTCCTCTCCCATCTCCCTCCTCTCCTTTTTAAACCTCTTCTGCCCCTCTCCTCCTCCACTCTCCTCTCCCTCCTCTCCCATCTCCCTCCTCTCCTTTTTAAACCTCTTCTGCCCCTCTCCTCCTCCACTCTCCTCTCCCTCCTCTCCTTTTTAAACCTCTTCTGCCCCTCTCCTCCTCCACTCTCCTCTCCCTCCTCTCCCATCTCCCTCCTCTCCTTGTTAAACCTCTTCTGCCCCTCTCCTCAGGTTAACAGCGTGGTGCTGCCCCCCAGTTGAGTCTTCTCTCTCCCCTTCGCTCTGCTCTCCTCAGCCTGAGAGTGGAGAGCAGGTTCCCGCGAGAGCCAGTGGAGCTCCATAAATAGCAGGTTAATGAGGGGGCTGATGGCGGGGGGCAATTAGCTCACCACTGGCCACCACAACTAGATGGAAGGAGAGAGAGAGAGAGAGAGAGAGAGAGAGAGAGAGAGAGAGAGAGAGAGAGAGAGAGAGAGAGAGAGAGAGGGCGAAAGAGAGCGAAAGAGAGAGAGAGCGAAAGAGAGCTCCCAGACTTCAGGCCATAACCCTCTCAGTTAGCAGTCTGTCCTCTTCTGCCCTCAGACAGCCGACTATCTCTCGGACTCCCGCACCGTCTCGCTCTCTATCTCTCTCTCTCTCTCTCTCTCTCTCTCTGTCTCTGTCGCTATCTCTCTCTGTCTCTGTCGCTATCTCTCTCTGTCTCTTTCGCTATCTCTCTCTGTCTCTCTCTCTCTCTCTCTCTCTCTCTCTCTCTTTCTCTCTATTGCTCGCACGTTCTCTCTCTCTCTTTCTCTCTCCCTCTCCCTTTCCCTTTCCTCTTTGTAGGGCCTTTTAAATACTAAAGCGGCAGAAAACATTCACTGTTCATACCAGACCACTACATCTGATAAAAATGGTACAGCGCATAGAGATCAAGTTAGGGGATAAAAGCCCCCATTATAGTGTGTGTTCTGTGTTGTGTGAAAAACAGACTCAGCTTCAAGTGGACAACATTAGGCTAAGCCTTCTCCTACCACCCCCAAACTGGCCTATAATATATCCCACAATTCCCCACAATCCCCCAAAATACACCCTGAATAGTATACAATAACCCACAAGCCCTCACCAAACAATGCCTCTAAAAATCAAGACGAATGAACGCTTAGATCTCATTTTTCTCCATTTCCTCCTGGAGTGTTTGCACTCTTATCCCAGCCCCCCTTGGTGATCGTTCGCCTCTCATCATTCTCGCCCTTGAATAGCAGTGCTGTCAGCTCAGCAACCCACCGCTAACCCTCCCCCAAACTCCGCTGGGGAGTCTTGCAGGGCTTTCAGCCAATCAGATCTTGTTTAGCCGATATCTTCAAACGAACCGTGACAGAGCAGAGCAGAGCTCAGGGGTCCCCATGCGCCCTTGGAATCCTCACTAAACCCTCCAGTAATTTAGATTCATGGGGGAAAAAAAGAGAAAAGGGGCAATGTTGTGGAATACCGATACAGCTCTGCCATTAGCACTGGTCTTTATTTGCCCTAAGTGGGGTGTGTGTGTGTGTGTGTGTGTGTGTGTGTGTGTGTGTGTGTGTGTGTGTGTGTGTGTGTGTGTGTGTGTGTGTGTGTGTGTGTGTGTGTGTGTGTGTGTGTGTGTGTGTGGTGAATGTGGTGTGTGTGTGTGTGTGTTTGCACGTGTGCACACGCGTCTCTGTGTGTGTGTGTGTGCGCGTGTGTGTGCGCACGCGTGCGCATGCGTCTGTGTGTGTGTGTAAGAGTGTGTGCGTATGAGTATGTGTGAGTGTGCGTTTGTATGTAGTGTGTGTGTGTGTGTGTGTGTGTGCAAAATGAAATTGTCATTCAGTGTAATAGATACCTTCTGCTGACTGTAACTGTAAAAAACATGACTCTTTTTATTTTATTTTTTTCCAGTGAATTCATGAAGGCCTCGGCTGTCATTCATTCACTTGAAACAATTAAAAAAATCATGTTTTTTTACCGTTACAGTCAGCAGAAGCTATCCGTTACACTGAATGACAATGCCATTTTGCACGTCTTTGATCCATGTGCGTGTATGTGTGTGTGTGTGTGTGTGTGTGCATGTGCGCGTCTGTGCGGTCGTGCGTGTGTGTGTAAGAGCTAGAAACTCTCTTCCAGCTGGCCTTCATCTGGGCACCCATGCATGCCTGTGGATGGCGCCTCTCAGTGGCCTGGTGTCTGGCCAGCCTTGCAAAGGCTGCTGCTGCAATGCCTTTTTATTTTTAGCTTGACCGTGTCAATTTTAGTCGTCAATTTGATCATCAACTTGATGTCTGATCAAAGCTCAGTGCAATAATAATAAAAAGGTACTTTGTAGACAAAAGCGAATGTCCCACTGGGAGACTCAGCACACTCGAAAATGCATTTACGCCTCAGGGTGAATGCAAGCAAGGGGGCTGCCCAACAGGCACCCCAAAGACAGCAGTTCGGAGGGGACGGTACCAGGGTCAGGGTACCTCAATCATGAGGGAGAGCGCTGGGCTAATAAAGGAATAGGCAACTTCCAACAGCTGTTTCAGTCATTACATTATACTTAGCTGTCCCTTTTACCCTAAGCCACTGCCAATGGTACGTATTGGTTATGGTCTGTAGAGCAATGCGAGTTTAGGTTCCTTCCTCAAAAGCCGTTCATCCGAGGATGATAGGGGATTTGAACATGCAACCTTCCCATGTCAAGACAGACTCCCCTAAGCATAAGGCCACCTCTACGTGGCTACCAGTGATGATGCGTTTGGCAACTTGCCAAGCACCAGCACGGCAGATCCCCAATATTCTACTGTACCGTGCATGAATGACTGCAGCGGGTTGCCTACTTATCCTTGCTGTAATTAAGCCCTCAACATGAAACTTTGTTGTTGTTGTTGTTGTCTAACAGCACGCAATTGGACATCTGAAGCAGTTGTGGAAAAGCTGGCCCCGGTCAATAACCAATCACTGCCTGGCAAGAGAGAGCTCAGAAGAGGATGCTTGGTGTGCAATCATTATTAGGCCGGAGGGGGATTTGTACACGTAATGCAATTATGTCACAACTAATGCAATTAATGTGTGTAATGTGATGTCTAGAGCTGTAGTGTGCTCCGTGTGCCTAATGTCGCGGGGCCTGATGAGGCTGGGATTGCCCATAGAGATGCATGAGCCCCATAGAAGATCCAATTATTGGGGTCCCTCTTTCCTTCCACCCAAAAAAAAAATCCCCAATGGCTTTTGATTCATTAGTCCCTTCCCTGATGTCTGTAAAGCGGGCAACGTTTATCCAGCCACTGAGGTGTCCCCATTTTAGCATGATGTAAAAGTCAATGTAAATCGGCACACTGCCAGCCACACTTAATAGCGGCACATGGAAAACACAGGTCAGTACGAGCCCTTCCCAGTCTCTAAACCACACCCTTCATGCACACGCCCTCCTTGACATGAAGATGCCCTCTCTCTGCGCCAAACAATGAAAGCCTCAATAACCACACAGACAACACGAGAACCAGAGAGACATAACCAGAGAGTTGGACAATGCTGTCAGTGTTGCAACTGTACACTGCACCTTGATGTCTTTGTTTACTTTCTGCTACTTTTTAATGCATCGTCCTTTTAGTTACTCTGTGTAGGACAATGCTATCAGTGTTGCAACTGTACACTGTGCCTTACCCTGCACTTGTTTAAATTGCTCCTTGTAAGTCGCTTTGAACAAAGGTGTCTGCTAAATGCTAATGTAATGTAATAATAGAAATCTAGAGATACCAAAGTGGGTGGATCAAGAGACAGAGGGAGCAAAAAGCGAGAGACAACAGCCACTCACCTTGACGTCTGACACCTTCATCCTCGTGCCCTCCTTGCCGACGAAGATGTCATCCACGTCGACCAGCAGGTGGCGCTCCAAGGGCAGGCAGAGGCGGCGGCCCGTCAGGTAGGCGATGGCGTCCACAAACACCAGCTTGTGCAGCCAGTAGGACAGGTTGTTGCCAAACAGCACGCGTTGGATGCCATCGTGCAGGCCCAGATCCTGGATCACGGTGGCGTGCATGGCCCGGTTCTGGCCCAGGTGGGCCAGCGCCTCAGAGGACTTGGTGCTGGCCAGCAGCACCGGCTCGTAGGTGCTGTGGTTGGACTGGAACACGGTCCAGTCGTCCCCGGGCAGCGGGCCGGGCTCAACCTGGTGTGGAAGCATAGTAAAGTTAAGTAAAGTAAAGTACAGCACAGTAACATTACACACACACAAAAGAATCAAAATAAACAAGTAAAACTAATATGATTAATTAAATCAAGTGAATTAAACCAACTACAAGCGGAGCTACAGTATTGAGACTTTGTTTGCAAAATTCCCTTCTCTTCTCTTTCTTTCCTCTCAAGCACATTGACCGACGGGTGCATATGTGCAATACAAATCTTGCTACCTATGATTGTAATGGTTTTCTCCAGACGTGTGGTGGTGTGGTACGTTACAGTACGTTACCTGGTTGGGTCGCGTGACGTGGAGCAGCGGCGCGGCGGGGTTGATGCGGTAGTCGCGCAGTCCCAGGTTGGAGTGCAGGTAGAGGGGGAAGCCTTTGAGCTGCGCGCTCAGCAGCGAGTTCTCGTTAGCCTTGAAGAAGCCGATGAGGCCCACGCCGTACTCGGAGCAGTACTTGTCCAGCAGGTCGCGGTTCCAGGCGTCCAGGTTCACATACTTGAGGAGGTTCTCGTAGATCACCAGCGCGTAGCGGCCCTGCTCGCGCTCCATCAGCGTCGGCATGTCCCCTTTTAACACGTTAAAATACAGCATTATAAATTTGCTGTCATCAGAAAGGCAATCGCCAAGTCATAGTGCATTGCTAAAGGCCCTGTGTTACGTCATAGTAGTGTAATAATACAGTAGTTAACTTTTGAATGACTATTACAGCATTCCACCGGTGGAACGGCATGCACTATGGGGCTACACAGTAAAAACTGCAGTGTTAATGCAACACTGACAGAGTCGATTTAACACCTTCTAGAGTTCATTTGGTCCCAAAGCACTCTCTAAGTGTTGAATTAACACTGCATTTTTTACTGTGTATGGTTAAGGCACAAGCAAATCTTGAGGGCGAGAGAGTAGAATCGAGGCACTCTGCAGTTTAAGTTAATTCAAGTTCAAGTTCAAGTTGGTTTTATTTGTCAATTTCTTTACATGCACTGGTCATACAAAGAATTTGAAATTACGTTTCTTGCTTTCCCATGCAGACATAGACTAATCTAGGTGAGGACATAGACAGTATAGACATAGACAGTACTCATACATGGATATAAGACAGTATGGAAGTGTCCTTTATTCTTTTGTACAGAACATCAAGCAGACATTTTTCAGTTGTGCGTGACCTTCTTCAGGGTTAATTTGACAGAAGAGCTTTTATCCAAAACGCTATGAATAATATTTCCAAAAGCGTTCAGAATTGAGATAAAACTACCCAATAAATGAATGAATATAATTATGAATGAACGAATATAAAAACAAAAATTAATTAATAAATGAAGATAAACGGCTAAGTAAAGGATAGATGGATGAATGATGGATGGATGGAGACAGATGGATTGTGGATTGAAAAAAAAAATCACCTTTGCTGGGTGCCACCTCGGTGTGGTACCGGAAGCGACTGGACTCCAGTATGGCCACGATCTCCTGGCCCAGCTGTGAGTAGATGCTCTCCACAAACACCAGCACCACCGGCTCCGTGCGGGTCGGGTCCGACAGCCGCACCCGGGCCTGTTCCGCAGCGTCCCGCAGCCGACCCCCCGCCGGGTTGAGCAGGAAGAGGGGCGACCTCTGGCCGCCTCCCTCGGCCCCGAGTCCTCCCAGCCCGGCCCCGTTGGGCGGCACCCCGAGGTTGGCGCCCCCTCCGCAGTCGCTGAAGGGCATGGGGGGCGCCTCCTTGATCTTGGGGCTGTTGGAGACATAGTAGGCCAGGAAGGCCATGGAGAGCAGGCAGAAGACGATGAGGGCCAGGATGAGGCGGTGGAGCTCCAGCTGACGCAGGCCCCGCACCAGCTTCCACAGGCCCATGATGGGGGCACGCGGCTGGGTACGGAGGGCACTCGACCCTCCCCGGAGCAGCAGGAGCAGCAGGAGCAGGTGGAGGAGGGGTAAGAGGAGGAGGAGGGAGGAGAGGAGGAGGTTACAGGGGAAGAGGAGGAGGAGAGCAGGGGGACAACTGAGGAGCAGTGGGAGGAGGAAGAGGATGGGGGGATAGAGGAGGAGGAGGAGGAGGAGAAGAAGGGTTGAGCAGCAGACACTGGCAGCAGCTTGTGGGCAAGAGTAGCCATTTACGCTAGGTCACCATGGCCCCCATAGCCCATGACGCGCCCCGACGCTAACAATGCCGTCTCTCCCGCGATCCCTCGCTCTCGTCTTCCCTCCGCCTTCTTCCCTCTCTCTCTTTGGGTGTCCGATGATCTCTCGCTGCTGTCACTTCTTCCTCTCCTCTCCTTCACGTGGAGCCCCGAGGGTCGGATCGGATGCCTCACTTCCTCCCTCGTTCGCCCCCCCGTCTTGATTTTCGTTTTCGCTCGAGCGATCCTCACACGCTCTCTGGGACTGTCTGTCCGTGTGTCTGTGGCGGGTCTCTATCAGTCTGCTGGAGCGATCAGAGGATAGGGTTTCTGAGCTGTGCTTGCTCCTGTTTCTACCCACAACCCCCCCCACCAAACACACACACACACACGCCTCCCCCTTCTCTGTTCTCTCCCTCTCCCCGCCGAGTCGATCAACTACTTGAGTTTGTCCTCTGTGCTTAATCCCACTCTCTCAATCCCTTGTTCTTTCTCTCTCCTCCTCTCTTGGTGTCACTCTCTCAATCTCTCTTTTTCTCTCTGCAATTCTCAGTGTCTCTCCGTTCCTTCGTGCCTGGAGGTGTTGGTTGGTTCTGGAGCCTTCTCCGGATCCCAGTTGCTCCCCCCCCCCTACGGTGCTCGTGAGCGTGCCCGCTTTAAAGCGCTCCCCGCTGGGAGCTGTCCCTGTACGCTGGCCCCCTGCGGAGCCCTCGCCTGGACATCCTCACGGCCGTGGGAGGAGCGGAGGAGAGGAGATGAGCTATGAGGAGGAGAAGAGCCTGG
>NC_085880.1:32807765-32810265 GCF_034702125.1 Engraulis encrasicolus
ACCACGAAAGATGCGCATGCTGAAAAGCACCTCATACCCACTGTGAAGGATGGGGGTGGGTCAGTGATGCTGTGGGGCTATTTCGCTTCCAAAGGCCCTGGGAACCTTGTTAGGGTGCATGGCATCATGAATGCTTTGAAATACCAGGACATTTTAAATCAAAATCTGTTGCCCTCTGCCCGAAAGCTGAAGCTGGGTCGTCACTGGGTCTTTCAGCAAGACAATGACCCTAAACATATGGCCAAATCTGCACAGAAATGGTTCACCAGACACAAAATCAAGCTCCTCCCATGGCCATCTCAGTCCCCTGACCTCAACCCCATTGAGAACCTGTGGGGTGAGCTGAAGAGGAGAGTACAGAGGAGAGGACCCAGGTCTCTGGATGATTTAGAGAGATTCTGCAAAGAGGAATGGCTGAAGATCCCTCTTTCTGTCTTTTCCCATCTTGTGAAACATTATAGGAGAATATTAGGTGCTGTTTTGTTGGCAAAAGGGGGTTGTACAAAATATTAACACCAGGGGTGCTAATAATTGTGACACACATTATTTGATGTCAAATAATTATTTCTTTATGTGGGATTTTTTCCCCACTGAATAAATGCACTTGTATTGAAGGTTGGATTTTTCTCTTTTTTTCCATTAAGGTCCCATATTATTTAGAAAAAAAAATAAATAATTGGAAGCTAAAAAACACATCTCAACCAGGGGTGCCAATAATTATGAGGGGCACTGTATTTTGTGTGTGTGTGTGTGTGTGGAGATGGGTTAGAGAAGTCAGCCAAGACGAAAAAAGAGCGAGGAGAGAGTAAGGAGACATATGAAACAAGCTAAGTTTGTGTGTGCGTGCGTGCGTGTGTGTGCGCGCGTCATCGTGTGTGTGCGTGTGTGTGTGCATGCCCAGAAAGAGAGAGAGAGAGAGAGAGAGAGAGAGAGAGAAAGAGAGAGAGAGAGAGAGAGAGAGAGAGAGTAAGGAGAGAGGAGTCCAGAGACGACACCAGAGCGTGAAGGAGAGATCAGGAGACGGAGGACAGGGAGAACAAAATCACCAAGCTCAGTAAAAAAAAAGAAAATATACAGAGAGAGAGAGAGAGAGAGAGAGAGAGAGAGAGAGAGAGAGAGAGAGAGAGAGAGAGAGAGAGAGAGAGAGAGAGAGAGAGAGAGCGTGACATGAAAGAAAAATTGTGTGTGCGCGCGCGTGCGTGTGTGTGTGTGTGCCTGCATTACAGATAATATATGCATGTGTGTATGTTTGTGACACAGACATAGTGAGCAAGGAAGTCAGAAAAGCACATGTGTTCATATACAGTACAGTATATGTGAATGCCAACTTCAAGACTTGAGAGAATATATCTTTAGAGTTCTTAATGTGTCTCCTGGAAGCCAAGCTGGAACAGGGGGTAGTTGAGGAGAGCGTGCATGTCTGTGTGTGTCCTTGGTGTGTGTGTGTGTGTGTGTGTGTGTGTGTGAGAGGGCTCCAGCTCCATCAGCCATGCCATCCATCACATCACACACTCTTCGCACACACACTCTTCGCACACACACTCACCACACACACACACACACACACACACACACACACACACACACACACACACACACACACACACACACACACACACACACACACACACACACCCACACCCACACCCACACCCCCACACACACACACACGCACACCCACCCACACACCCGGGTAGCGAGAAAGAGAGGAAAAAGTAAGGTGAGAGAGAGCATCCTGAAACAGGAGCCCTGTTGCTATAATTATCCTGAGAAGTTGCTCACCTCTCTGACCATTTCCTCTTCACAACAAGGACACAGACCAGTGCACACAGACCAGTGCACACAGACCAGTACGCACACACATACGCACGCACGCACGCACACAGAACAAATCCATCACCCAGGGAGCTGAAACAACCAATTTTGGGAGAGGCCAAAAAAGTGATGAGGGTGTTTCCCCATGAGAGAGAAAGGCAGTCAGCCAGAGACCCAAAACACAGACAACACGCACGCACGCACGCACGCACAGACGTCTGGGTCTTCTATTGCAGGGATTCTTAACCTTTTTGACGTTGAGGCCCATTTTTTCCAGTGCACAGTGTCCCGGGGCCCATATTAATTTGTATTATATTATATTATATTATATTATATTATATTATATTATAATTTATATAATATAATATATTATATAACAATATAATATAATAATATAATATAGGCCTATATTACGCCTATATCATGATATAAATTATAAATAAATAGGCCATTAATTAAGTATTTTATCACAAGGGATAGCACTGTATTAAATAATGTTAGGCTAATATTAATGTCACTCATTTAATCTCACTCCTCAAATCCATTCAGTTTAGCAAACCAGAGAACACATTTGAATGCCTCTCTGACAGCTCAGAGTTTGCGTGACAGCTCTTGACTTGCGATTTGTAATGAATCTGCTGATCGAAAAATCAGGACGCTTTTCCACTGATGTGAAAACGCGACG
>NC_085880.1:32812765-32820265 GCF_034702125.1 Engraulis encrasicolus
ACCACCACACACAGCAGAGCAGAGCACACAGACTAGCAGTCAGCAGGGGTGGGCAGAGAGCAAGAGAGAAACAGAGCGAGAGAGACAGAGAGACAGAGAGAAAGAGAGAGAGAGAGAGAGAGAGAGAGAGACAGACTCAGAGACAGAAAGAGGTTGAGGGAGAAAGTAAGGAGGAAGGGCGAGAGGGATTAGGAAGAGCCAGCGAAAGAGCCAGCGAAAGAAAGTATTGGAGATAGTAAGGAGAAAAGGGTGGAAGAACAATGAGAGAGAGAGAGAGAGAGAGAGAGAGAGAGAGAGAGAGAGAGAGATTATTAATGCAATTGCAAGCATTCATTTGAGTGTTTGTTTTAACACTTATTTCATCCAATGTATAGCAATGTATCTTCAACCAATGCTTTGGCAATACAAAATATTTTTGTCATGCTAATAAAGCTTCTATGAATTGAATTGAATTGAGAGAGAGAGAGAGAGAGAGAGAGAGAGAGAGAGAGAGAGAGAGAGAGAGAGAGAGAGAGAGAGAGAGAGAGAGAGAGAGAGAGAGAGAGAGAGAGAAAGGGAGAGCGCAAGAGAGAACGAGGGAGCAAGTCTGAGAGTCATACAGACGTAGACAGACATAGGTGGGCAGAGGTGCAGGAAATATTCCGAGCACATAGCGGAGAGGCGTAGCGGTGTTTGAGTGTTAAATAATATAGCAGCCGCTGCTTTGACTTGGAGACCTGCGTGTCTGAGACACTGACATTCTAATTAGGGGCAGGCCGCCTGACGGAAGCCCTCTCTCCCCTCTGTGGCTGGTACGCACACACGCACGCACACACACACACTTAAGTCTAGAAGTCTGGCAGGTTCACTGTGAATCTCTAAGGACTTAACCTTGAAACTGTGTGTGTGTGTGTGTGTGTGTGTGTGTGTGTGTGTGTGTGTGTGTGTGTGTGTGTGTGTGTGTGTGTGTGTGTGTGTGTGTGTGTGTGTGTGTGTGTGTGTGTGTGTGTGTGTGTTTCTCCAGATTCACTGAGCAACACATGGAGGAGAAATGTGCTCTCTGGGCCTATGGCCCATAATAGTTCCCTCAGTCCTAGATGGCTTGGGGGTTAGTCTGGTGTCAGCCAGTGACTGACTGGCTTCCAACCAAAGCCAGAGCAGTCAGAGGAAAATCATGCATATGAGAGAGAAAGAAAGAAAGAAAGAAAGAAAGAAAGAAAGAAAGAAAGAAAGAAAGAAAGAAAGAAAGGAGAGAGAGAGAGAGAGAGAGAGAGAGAGAGAGAGAGAGAGAGAGAGAGAGAGAGAGAGAGAGAGAGAGAGAGAGAGAGGAAGGGTGAGGGCAAGCAAGCAGATGAGAAAGAATGTTTGAGACAGGGCGGGAGGACAGTTGCTCTCCATCCAATTTAACAGTCAGTCGAGTATGATTCACCCAGCCTCCCTCTCCTCATCTGACCCTGCTGAACGCATTTCTGTCCACTCTCCCCCCTCCCTCTTTCTTTTTGCCCTCCTTCAGCGCCCTCTTTCTTCCTCTTTCCATCTTCTACTGCCCATCTCCACTCCTCTTTCTCCAACTCTTACCTGAAGGCTATGCTTAAAGCCTTGGGTGCATCTTAATATGCCACCTTGCCTCCTCCACTTGCGCTTGTCTCCTCGCCCCGCCTCCTGGCCCCTCCTCCGTGGAGAAAACGATAAAGTTTCCCAGCTGTCAGCCTCGCCACAACAACTTTTGAGGGACTGTTTTTCATTCACCATAACAATTGCAAACGAGAAAAAGACTCTACAATTGAGCTTTTGCAAGATATTGAAATATAATGCTGTTGTCAGTGATGTCATCATGACGAGAAGCGAGTGGAGGAGGCAAGGTCCCATATTAAGATGCACTCCTTATGTTCCTTATGATGTTGCATTCCTCCACTAACAGTCTTGCAATCTACTCATATGAGGCGATCCCAATCCAGGCAGTTTTTCACTCTGCACTCCTCTCTCCATCTCCATTCCCCCTTTACGCCTTTCTCCCACACTCATAACCTCCCCGCACAACATTTTCCCTTCTCTCTCTCTTTTTTTTTGCCTCTGTACTCTTGTCCTCCCACTCTCACCCCTCCTCCTCCTCCATTTTCATCCCCCCCCCCATGCTCACTTCCTGTCTCTCTGCACCCCTCACATCACATCACTCTCTCTCTGTGTCCATCTCTCTGACTCAATCTCCATCAGAGGCCAGAGTGTTCTGCTCTGACTGGGCTGCCTTCCCTTGGATGGCGGCCCCAAGTTGCTGACACACATGCGCACACACTGAGAGAAACACACACGCACATACACTGACACACACACACACACACACACACACACACACACTGACACACACACTGACACACACACACTGACCCACACACACTGACACACACACTGACACACACACTGACACACACACACACACACTCTGTCTCTCTCTCTCTCTCCTCTCTCTCTCTCGCAACTCGCTCTCTCTTTTTGGGAACTGGCTGTAATGCATTAACGCCTCCACACCACATGACATGGGTGCATGCATATGTATGAGAGAGAGAGAGAGAGTGAGAGAGAGAGAGAGAGAGAGAGAGAGAGAGAGAGAGAGAGAGAGAGAGAGTGAGAATGTGAAAAAGATAGAGTAGTGTTTCTCAATGGGGGCAGTACAGCCCCCCAGGGGGCATTGGGGAGCTCTAGAGGGGCGTTGCACAGGATGCAACTGAGAGGGGGCGGTACTTAGTTGCCATTGGGGGGCATTAGTCCATTTAATTGTTTAATAATAAGGTGGCCATTGTCAGGCTTATGATGAGGTCAAGGGGGCGTTGGGAGGCTTGTGATGAGGCCAAGGGGGTGTTTGTTCAAAAAAGGTTGAGCCACTGAGATAGAGTATATATGAAGAGCTCTTTTCCAAAATGAGATATATCCATTTTATAGAATGTTGGGAAATTGACATTTTTGAATTGGGCATTCCATTGACTTGCATTGCAAAATGCATTTTATAGAGGTTAAAAAGTATGTTCTCAAAACATTTGAATGGCAAGAATTCACACATAGATGATGGGACTTCTTAACAGTCAATTCCAATATTAAAATTCAAAAAGTCAAAAATGGTTGATAAAGCGATTTGGGAAAGAGCTCTTCATATGAACAAGAGTTTGAATAAACCCCACCAGCTACTTCCCGTGCTTTTTCTACTCCAGCGCCTGACACACAGCATTCACCAGGTGCAGACAGCAAGAGGAAGCATCCAGACACATCAGCAGCAGGTGTCTGTGTGTGTGTGTGTGTGTGTGTGTGTGTGTGTGTGTGTGTGTGTGTGTGTGTGTGTGTGTGTGTGTGTGTGTGTGTGTGTGTGTGTGTGTGTGTGTGTGTGTGTGTGTGTGCGTGCGTGCGTGCGTGCGCGCGCACGCATGTGTACATCTGCGTGTGTACGTGTGTGACTGCAGCCGTCAGCATTGGCTGATGTCCAGCCAGTGTGAAGGCCGAGGTCGTATCCCATCCATGACTTTACAAGCCAGAGTGGACTCGCTACCATCATGTCTACTCCTCCTCAACAACTCCATGAAATACGCACACACCATGCTACATCATGTATTCTTTTCTTCATAAAAACAGACACAGACCATCGCTCGTGGCTCTTCTCATCCACACACACACGCACTCACGCACACGCACACACATCCCTGTGAAGCCCTATGTTTCCCAGGCCCCCTGCTGTGATGCTCCAGTTTAAAGGTTTCCCTTCAGTGGTTCAGTGGAAAGTCCCCCGTCAGCTCTGCCATGAGAGAGTGAGACCTTCATCCCAGGACACGCTTGCTCACACACACACACACACACAAGCACACATACACGCACGCACGCACATACATACACACACGCACGCATACACGCACACACACACACACACACACACACATACTCACGCACACACCAAACAGAATCTGTGATCTGTCATCAGAGGGGAACGGGCTCAAGCATCTGTTCCCATTCTTCACCTCCTACTGGCCAACATCCTCTATGAAAAACACTTAACACAGATACAGCCTAGCTAGCACATGCTCTCCCGCTCTCTCTCCCGCTCTCTCTCTCCCGCTCTCGCTCTTTCCATAAAGTCAACAGCGGCAGGCTTCTCTCGCACATCTCTGCCGTGCTCTCTGACCCTGCGTGGATACCACAGGGGCTTATGAGATTGAGATGCGCCACATTCCACACGCTGTCTGACCCCCTTCAAGCACAGCCTGCAGTACATAGTGCCAGCCAGCAGGGGCATACTTGCATCTCTCTCACACAAACACGCACACACACAGCCAGCTTCCAACACCCTTCAAGCTGAGCCTCCCATGTCTGTGTCTTTGTCTTTGTCTGTGTCTGTGTCTGTGTCTGTGTCTCTCTCTCTCTCTCTCTCTCTCTCTCTCTCTCTCTCTCTCTCTCTCTCTCTCTCTCTCACCATATCCAACACCCTTCAGAGGCTGCAGTCTCTCTCTCTCTCTCCAGCCTATGGTACACAGCTGCAGCCAGCAAGAGCAAATTCACATTCTCTCTCACACACACTTGCTCTTTCACACACACTCATGTAATCCATCACTAGCAAGCTGTCTGGTTGACTGAAGGTCACGGCTCTGACCTCTGGTCATATGAGTCAGCCACAGGTGGCCAATATTCCCGCTCTACACACACACACACACACACACGAACACACACATGAACACACGCGCGCACACGCACACACACACACACAGACACACGCACAGAGCGAGGGGCCCAAACAAAAGATTTAAATAGCCCTGTAGTGGTGTGTAAAGAACAGGCCAAGTGCCCTTCAGTAGAACTGAATGAGGAAGTGATTATTAAACATTAGAGACGCCATATCAATCACTTAACCCAATAGCCACTTCTGAGACGAGAGCCAATGAGATGGAAATGTTCATGCCGCTGTGCTGACCCTCCAGTCCTTGCATAGGGCTGTCGGCTGTGGTCACTGTGCCTTTGTGGACTAGTACCAGAGGGAGAAAATGGCAGAGACTTAACACGTCAATGTCGACTTAACACGTCAATGAAAGACCTCTTTCTGTTAAGTTCATGTATAGTTTATTAGTACAACGTACTGATCAAAGTAAATAAAATGTGTTTCCGCCTTTGGTCGGTCCAACTGGGCCCAGCACCATCACTGGCCTTCAAATCATCACACTGGTAGGATTGGAAACACTGTTGCAAAGCATGGCCTTTTTATTAGGGTAACGTCTTCGCATTTGACTTGCTTTCCAGCCATCTACTCTCTTTATTTTTACTATTTTCATTGCTTTTGACAGTGTATGAAATGTGTGTGTTTCTGTCTGAGTGTGCTGGTGCTGTGTTTCCGTCCAGTTGGCCCGGGCCAGGCCGGGCTCAGGCTTCATGGCCCTCACCAGATCTCTGGGTTCTGAACCAATCAAATGGCTAGGATGTGAACCCGTCGGGTCTGCAGGGCAAGGGAGAACTGACAGCTGCTGTGTTTGCTCCCTCAACCAAAAACTAAAGCCTGCAAACAAAAGGGGCCAGCAGTAGCCCCCTGATCTCCTGACATTAACCCCCCTCAGCACCCTCCCCGATCCCAAAACCAACCCTCCCCGCCCTCTCAGCACCCCATAGCCCATCCCTACTAAACCCTCCCTCCCTACTCCCTCCCCACCGTCTCCTATCCATCCTAAACACTCCCCAGTCCCCACCCCTCCACACCCTCTTATTCCCAAACCAATCCTTCCTAGGCACCCCCTCCTATCCCCAACTGATCCCACCCTACCCCTTCAGCACCCTCTCATATCCCAAAACTGACACTCTCCACTCCCTATGCACATACCCATCCCTGACTCCCCCAGCACCCATCCTATCCTATCCCAAAACCACCCTAAACAAGCTCACCACACCCTCCGTCCACATGACCAAAACCAAACCTACACATCCCAGTGCCAATCTCACCCCCATCCATGCTGCCCCCTCATTCTACCCCACCACCCCCTCCACAGTCAATCTTCCACTCCACTACTGCCCCCAGCAAAGCACTGACTGGCAGATTCAAAAGGGGGAAGTGACCCCATCACCCCCCACCCTCCCATCCCCCTGCATCCCCTCTTCCCTAACTCTGCCTCACAATAGCAGAGCTCCCCCTAATAGACTGGTCGCACTGAATACATGAGAATATGAGACAAACAAGTGGAGGCGGGAGGAGTAGGGGGGGGTGTGGGACGTGGGGAAGAAAGGAGAATTGTGAGCAACTTTTCAGCATTCATTTCTGTCACGTTCCGTTTCAACCTCAAATAACCCCCTTCTGCTGCACAGAGTAGCGCTACAGATAAACAAGCTATTTATTCATTTTTTCATTAATGAATTTTTATACTTTATCCCAGAAATAGAGCTGAACTTCTCTTGCGAAAGGTTACGCATTTTTTTTGCACTCTCCTCCGTCTTGGCCTCTCTCTGTGTCTCTCACTCTGTGTCTCTCCCTCTATGTGTGTCTCTCTGTGTCTCTCTCTCTCTGTGTCTCTCTCTCTCTGTGTCTCTCTCTCTTTCGCTGTCTCTCCATCTCTCTCTGTTTCTCAGCTGAGATGAAAGAGAACTGAGCAGCCTTTCATGTCTATTGAGTCTGCATGGTGGCCCCAGCTCCATTCTAAACTCGGCCCTTTTTCAGAGGCTCTCTTTTCCCAAGCTTTTGTCTGCCTCCCTCTCACTGAGTTAACGCGCAATTACTGACAATCAAACCACACACAGGCATACCGATGTTCAATGCGACGCACAAAGTGCAAAGTCTTCCATACTGTGATGTAATGTGATGTGCATACATTTTAATGGTCACAAACAACTCAACTGCTTAACTTGGCCGCCACAACACAGAAGACAGAGGAAGTGGAGGGAGGGGAGGGGGCAATGTGGAGCGTTTTTCTTCTTGTTTTTCTCATTTTACATTTCTGGCCAGTGATGTTAAACAAAGACACAAACAAAGAAACAAACAAAAATGCTCATCGCATTTCCTACGGCACATTAACTCTTCGCAGTACCAGAAAAAAAGAAGATGAATGGAAACTGAAGAGAAAAATAAAACAATACAATCAGACGGAGCAAGACTAAGAGCAAAAGAGAGGAGTGATCTGGGGTGAATTTCTCAAAACCAAAGTTGCTAACTACATTAGCTACTTTGCTGTTTTCAATGCATTTTCCCATTGGCAACTACCGAAGTTGCTAACAGGCTAACAACTTCTCTTTTGAGAAACTCACCCCTGGGTTGTCGTGATGGCTAAGTGATATACAGGTACTCCCCAGCTAAGGATGGCTGAGGTGTGTGTGTGTAGCATGTGTGAGATCAAAGTGGCTGGTGCAGTATTGAGGATCCACCTGCACGGCACTGGGCAATACAGTGCCAGGATCCACCTGCACGGCACTGGGCAATACAATGCCAGGATCCACCTGCACGGCACTGGGCAATGCAGTGCCAGGACCAGTACCGGCGTGCACGGCACACACACGTACACGCACACCTTGACTGTT
>NC_085880.1:32827765-32837765 GCF_034702125.1 Engraulis encrasicolus
CTTCAGCTTTGTTCTTTCTGCATGGGTCGTAGGTGTTGATACACAGCACGGAGGAGTATGATTGTATTCATGGCCACCGTTCCATTACATATCCTTCCACCCTTAGATCATACAGTCCCCACACAGGAACACATCCCAGTTACGATACTCCAACAACAATAACAAATATCATCAAAATATGATAATAACAAATATAATCTAGAGATACTCTGTATATTTTGAAGTTGAATTAGGGTCTCGATGATTTAGAGGATCCAGTTAGATGGGGAAAGTCCCGGGGGCTTTCACTAAACACTAAGACATGGTCAGAGGAGAACAACCTGGAATGGCCTTTGGCACACACAGTCCCCTCATGACCTGTGTGTGTGTGTGTGTGTGTGTGTGTGTGTGTGTGTGTGTGTGTGTGTGTGTGTGTGTGTGTGCTTGCCTACGGGTACGTGTGTGTGTGTGTGTGTGTATGTGTGTAGAGCCTTGGTCTCCAAACTAAGGCCCGCGGGCCAAATCCGGCCCGGGTATGGCAAACATTTGGCCCGCCAAGAGGTCAGAACAAATGAAAAGATAAATAAGTGTGATTTTGATCACTAAAACTTCATATCTCATATCTCTCCAAAGCATTCACATAGAGTTGTATCTTATGCTAACAGTCTCATAACTGACATTGACAAGAAGGGAAAAGAGAAAAGTGAAAATCTGTTCTTTTTCCAGACATCTAACTTGTTTCTCATTGGTTTGTGGCATTGGTTTGGCCCGCAGCCTCTCTTGCGCTACATAATTTGGCCCTTGGAGAAAAATAATTGGAGACCACTGGTGTAGAGGAACAAACAGAGGGAAATGGAGAGATTCAGAGTGCAAACCAGGTACACAATAATGCTTTCGTTTTATAAGTGAAGTGAAGTGAAAGCCCAACTGGGAAACTCCAACTCCCATTGTCATTGTAACACAGCACACAAGTGTTCACTGCACACTGCACACAACAAAATTGCATTTATGCTTCACAAGGGGGCAGCCTCCAATGGCGCCCAAGGGAGCAGTGCGACGAGATGGCACCATGCTCAGGGAACCTCAGTCATGGAGGAGGATGGGGCTGACGCTCTAACTGCTCACCCATGACTGCCCTTTATACTTTATATAGCGCCGTTCAAAACACCCGAGGTCGCTAAACATAATATCAATATAGATGTGTGTGGACATGTAGTTGAGTGTGCTTCTGGAAACAAGCAGCCAAATGCCTTCAAAAAGAGATGAGGTTTGAGGTGTTTTTTAATGTCTACTGAAGTGGCATGTTTTTTGTCATTAAAGTTTTTTTCTTTTTCTGTTTTTTCAACCTCACAAATATATACATATGACATTCAAAAACAACAACAACAATAAAAAGAAAAGAAAACAAAAAACAACAACAAAAACACACAAACAACGGCAGCAACAGAACATGACAGCACACACCTCATACCCCAAATCCCCTACGAATTTTTACCTACCCTATAATCAAAACAGACCATTGAGAGTAAATAGAATGGAGGCCAAAATTCTATTTCATTGTTGAAGCCAAGTTGGAGCCAAGGTTGGACCCAAAAAGACCAAAAAATGTCCAAATCCCATTCATTCCTATGAGAGACATAAAACCCTGTATCTCCCTTAAATGCCACTCCAGGGGGATAATTTTTCGCTCAACTAGTAGGTCCCCTTGCTCTCCAACTTACCAGGGTGGTGATTTTTTGTGGTGATGTTTTGTTTTAGAGAGATATTAAAAGTTAAATTGACCAATGAGCATCAGAACATGGTTTGATTGACCGTTAGAAGTCTCGTTGTTGTCCAATCAGCACCTGCGTTTGGCGTTGCTAAGGTGGAATGTAAGTTGGAATGTTCCCAAATCTGGCAAATCTGGCGTTGAATGGCAAATAGCGTTGATTTGGCGTCCATTCTATTTACTGTCAATGAAACAGACCCATGCTTGACCACTGAAGGGGCATGTTGAATGTGGTTGGGTAGTTTATTCCAAAGGAATGGGGACGCTACTTGGAAGGCTCTGTCACTGCTGGCCTTGAGTCTGGTGTGAGGGATTGCCAGCTGCCCTTTGAAAGAGGACCGCAAGGATCCTGAGGGGTATAGGGGTGATGGAGGTCTGTGAGGTCTGTGAGGTCTGTGAGGTCTGTGAGGTCTGTGAGGTCTGTGAGGTAGTGAGGCGCCAGACCATGGAGGGACTTGAAAGTGAGGAGGAGGACTTTGTAGGTGATGCGTGATGTAATGGGGAGCCAGTGTAGCTGTTTGAGCACGGGGGTGATGTGCTGCCAGGGCTTAGTGCCTGTGAGGATCCTGGCAGCAGAGTTCTGGTCATGTTGCAGTCTGTCCAAGGCCTTATTGGAAAGACCAAACATTGCAATGGTCCAGGCGGGAAGAGATGAAGGTATGAGTGGCAAACTGGAGTGAGAAACTCTGTAACGTGGCAACAGTGCACCAAGGGGAAAAAAAATCAACAGGTCATCCAAGTTGATGTGTCATCATCTTTTTCATCTGTCAAATGCAGTTCTGTCTCCCAGAGCAACCAACTACATCTCCCACTGGCGACATCCTCCATCTGCCATCTCTCCCACCCTCCCTCTCTCTCTCTCTCTCTCTATATCCATTCGTTTATCCATCCCTCATCTATCTATCTGGCCTTCTTTCTTTTCTTCCCTGTCTCCATCTGTCTATCCGTCTAACCCTCTACCCTCCCTAAACATTCATCTATCCCTCTCTCCTTCCCTTGTCGTTTCTGTCTATCTATCCTTTCCTCTCTCTCTCTCATTCTCTGTAGTCCTCTTTCTATCCCATCATTCAACCGCCTGTCTTTCGGTCTATCTGTCTGTCTGTGGGAGGTGTGTAGGAGGATGAGAGTTGTGGGAGGGCTGGAGGGAATGGGTGAGTTATTCTTACCTCAGCAGCAGCCTGAACGGCTGTCTCACCTCTCTTTCCATCCCTCTTTCCATCCCTCTCTCCATCTCTCTCTCTCTCTCTCTCTCTCTCTCTCTCTCTCTCTCTCTCTCCATCCCTCTCTCCATCTCTCTCTCCCTCTCTCTCTCACCCGTTCTCTAACCTCCCTTCGAACACATGATGAGTCAGGGCCAAGGCCCATCCACTAAATTTCTCTCCATCCCCATTACCATTTCTCTCTCCAACTCTCTCTCTTAGTCTTTCATTACCGTTTCTTTCTCCCGTCACCATCCCTTGTCCCCTTTCTCTCTCTCTCTCTCTCTCTCTCTCTCTCTCTCTCTCTCTCTCTCTCTCTCTCTCTCTCTCTCTCTCTCTCTCTCTCTCTCATTAACATTTCTCTTTCCACTGAACACCTGTCAGCATCTAATCTCAGATGGCCCCTGAGCCTCATATAGGCCTGTCTGGTCTTTGCTGAGATCCGTCCAGACTTCTAAGATACTCTGTTCTGGCTGGATCTTCTCATTATAGCTACATACTGTATATACTACTTTAAAAAACGGCACTTTTGCTAACCGCACACAGCCAGCTGTGTAAAAAAGAAACACTCTGAATTTGAACAGAGATAATATTATGAAGAGATGTATTCAGTTTAAACTTAGCTTCGGTGCACGGTGTACTTTGATACTATACTGTACTGCTGTGCAAAAGAGAGAGAGAGAGAGAGAGAGAGAGAGAGAGAGAGAGAGAGAGAGAGAGAGAGAGAGAGAGAGAGAGAGAAGAAGAAGAATCTCCATGCCTACAGCTCCAGTGCCAACCGCCTCCAACTCTTTCGTCTTCTTTCCACAACCAACACCACCCTCACTCCTCCACACTCCTCCTCTTCCTCAACCCCCCTATTTCTCTTCCGCTCTCACCGCCTCCACCTCCCTCCTTCTCTCCTTCCCCATGCCCTCCTCCTCCTCCTCCTCTTCGTCTTCCTCAACGCCCTCCCCCTCCACCCCTCTCTTCCTGCTACCTCCTTCCTCATACTCCTCATTTCATGTCATTAGTGTCATTAATCAGGGACAAGACACTCTGATGCTGACGCCACTATTCCACACATGCACACGCACACGCGTTCAGTGTTCTCCCATATTGGTCTCTAACCCACCTGCTCCTCCTCTAGGTCAGTTCTCCAGAGGCCTCCAGCCTGAATACTAATATTAGTACAACACATCACACACACCTCCACGTCACCCAGGGCCAATCATGGGGCTGCCACATCCGACAGATAGATCCGACACACACACACACGCGCACGCACGCACGCACGCACATAAACACACATCTACTCACGTTCAGTGTTCTCCCATATTGGTCTCTTCCCCACTACTCTCTCCTTGCCTTGGCCCTCCCCCGGCCAACACCCCCTCCCTCTGGGAGCAGGACGCCTCTCCCTCCAGCTTCTAAAACAAACACACTTGGCTCTCGCCATATGCTGCTGGCTGCCTGTGTGGCCGGTGGAGAGAGAGGGGCTGCGAGTGTGTGTGTGTGTGTGTGTGTGTGTGTGTGTGTGTGTGTGTGTGTGTGTGTGTGTGTGTGTGTGTGTGTGTGTGTTCATGAGCGAGTGAGAGACAGAGAGGAGAAAGAGTGGAGTGCATGCGCATGACACATGAGAGAGTGCGAGTGAGAGAGCAAGAGTGAGCGAGAGAGAGCGAGAGAGAGCAAGAGAGAGCGAGACCGTGTGTGTGTCTCCTTTGATGAGGCCGCCAGTCTTGGCCATGAGCGGAGCAGAGCTGGAGAGAGCAGCAGCTGATTTACTGGAGTGTGGGGTGTGTGTCAGAGCCTTATAACCACTGGAGATGGTCACGCACCGATACCCAAGGACGCTTTCCACAGACACATGCACATGCACGCACGCACGCACGCACGCACGCACGCACGCACGCACGCACGCACGCACGCAGGCACGCACGCACGCACACGCACACGCACACGCACACGCACACGCACACGCACACGCACACACTCCCTGTCCTCCCATAACCTCTGGAGCGTGAGCGTGTGTGTGTGTATGTGCGCGCGCAGCTAGCTATATGCACACTCCTATACAAATGCATGGTTCAGTGTGTCCCTGTGTGTGTTCCTGCGCATGTGCACATCCCTTGTGTGTGTGTGTGTGTGTGTGTGTATGTGTGTATGTGTGTATGTGTGTATGTGTGTATGTGTCTGTGCACTAGGGAAGTGTAAGAACTGGGAGGGAAGTAATTTGCTGGCACACCCTGGGAGGCCACTTCAAAGGCAGGCAGAGGCACCTTTACACACACACACACACAGACACAGACACACACAGACACACACAGACACAGACACACACAGACACACACAGACACACACAGACACACACAGACACACACAGACACACACACACACCATACTCCAGAGGAGGTGGGGCATATCAGGTGCTGGAGGTAGCCCATCCCAGCACAGCGGTGCCTCCCCACATGTGCACCACCTCAGTGGGCCTGCAGACCGCTGATAGCTGCCCTCTCCCATACCCACATGCTGGGTAAGGCAGCACACATACTGCAATACAACACACACACACAAGCTCACCAGCAGAGGTAACACAACTGCACATCAAACAGGCCAACCACACACACAGACACACATGCATGCATCAAACAGGAACACACACACTCGCGCACGCACACACGCACACACACACACGCGCGCGTGCACGCGCGCGCACACACACACACACAGGCACATGCGCACACGCGCGCACACACACGCACGCACGCACACACACGCACACACGCGCACACGCACACACACACACACACACACAAACACACGAACACACAAGCATAAATCCACAGAGAGCCGGATGAGGATGAAATTGGACATGGTATAGCAGCCTTACATTCAAAATGTACACACACTGTTCAAAGGCTATTTTTAGTATGTGGGTACTGGGTTGTGTGTGTGTGTGTGTGTGTGTGTGTGTGTGTGTGTGTGTGTGTGTGTGTGTGTGTGTGTGTGTGTGTGTGCGCGAGTGTGCGCGAGTGTGTGCGAGTGTGTGTGTGTGTGTGTGTGTGTGTGTAGGCAGCCTGGCGGCTTAGTTGTCGCAGGCAGATGCTGGGCCCCCTGGGGTATGCTAGGCAAAGAGGAGCGCAGAGAGAGGAGCGAGGAGAGAGGAGCGGCTTTTTGAAGAGGTGTATTTGTGTCTCTGTGTGTGTGAATATATACTGTATATAAAGGTGCACCCCCATCTGCAGCATCACATAAAGCAGGAGGTGTGTGTGTGTGTGTGTGTGTGTGTGTGTGTGTGTGTGTGTGTGTGTGTGTGTGTGTGTGTGTGTGTGTAGGTGCAGAGTCGGCACATGAAGCAAGAGCAGTGTGTGTGTGTGTGTGTGTGTGTGTGCGTGCGCGTGAAGTGTTGGCATATGAAGCAGGAGCATTATGTGTGTGTATGCGTGCGTGTGCGTGAAGTGTCGGCATATGAAGCAGGAGCATCATGTGTGTGTGTGCGTGTGCGTGAAGTGTCGGCACATGAAGAAGGAGCAGTGTGTGTATGTGTGTGTGTGTGTGTGTGTGTGTGTGTGTGTGTGTGTGTGTGTGTGTGTGTGTATGTGTGTGTGTGTGTGTGTGTGTGCTGTGTTGGCATATGAAGCAGGAGCAGTGTGTGTATGTGTGCATGTGTGTCGGCACATGAAGCAGGGGCTGGGGGCTGAGTAGGGCTGTGACGATATTGAATCAAATCATGATTAATCGTGATACACAGTCACGATACTGTATCGTGATGCAAGGGCTCAGTATCGTGATGTGTCCTTTCAAAGTTCTGTCCTTTAGTCCAGATGTGATGGTGCTTCCAATTTTCAAATCATCATTATTATTTGGAAACTTTATCATCAGTCTTTTGCAACCTATTCTATGTATCATAGTTTTATTTATTTTTTATTGTACAATGTTGGCAGAGGTGAAAAAATTAAATGAATGAAGTAAATATCGCAATGCATCGCAATAACCCATGTATCGCAATGCATCGTGATAGCATCACATCGTGGCATGTGTATCGTGATAGTATCGCATCACGGCCCCCTTGCCAATACCCACCCCTTGGGCTGAGGCAGGCACGTCCTCTTCCTTTTGTGGCTCTTCCAAAGCCCACGCTCCCTTCTCTTGCTCACACACGCGAGTGCACACACGCCACACACACCACATATACACAGAGAGACAGCAGATGTGAGCGTGAAAAAAAACCACACAAACGCGAGCGTGAAAAAACCCCCACACAAACACACCGGGAAAGCAGGCAAACACACGCACACAAAACAAAAACGAAAAGTACCAGGAAAGAAGACACACACATACAGCACACACACACATACAGCACACACACACATACAGCACACACACACACACAAAACACACACACACACACAGGCATCACAGAGATTTACATACACACGAATGTACAAAAGACAATACGCAGGCATTCAGGCAGAAGCCCAGAAAAGCACAAGTATTCAAACACACACACACACACACACACACACACACACACACACACACACACACACACACACACACACACACACACACACACACACACACACACACACACACACACACACACACACACACACACACACACACACACACACACACACACACACACACACACACACACACACACACACACACACACACACACACACACACACAGTAAGAGGCATCCAGGCAGCAAGCTGGCTGGCTGGCTGGCAGAGCTTCACAGCTGGTGTGTGTCTGGTATCTTTTCAATCGTAGCCTGCTGCAGGCTTTACCAGATCTATACTGTGCCTGGATAAGTTATGAGCCTAGCAGAACAGCCATGCTATACCATGCGCACAGACATACAGACATACAGACAGGCAGGCAGGCAGGGAAAGGTGAGAGAAAGACAAGGAGGCACATCGAGAGCCACAGAAAAGCAGAGGAAGAAAAAGACAGAGTGGCCAGGGACAGGCAGTTGACTGGCTGGTTGGTGGTGCAGAAGATAGGAGTATAAATCTGACAGACAGCGAGAGAGATAGAGAGAGAGAGAGAGCACGAGAGAGAGAGAGGGAGAGAGAGAGAGAGAGAGAGAGAGAGAGAGAGAGAGAGAGAGAGAGAGAGAGAGAGAGAGAGAGAGAGAGAGAGAGAGAGAGAGAGAGAGAGAAGACAAGAATGTAAATCAGAGCTGGAGAGCGAGACAGCTGAGAGGGCTGAGACACAGACAGGTTAGGGAGCACGACCAGAGTGCGCTGGTTCTCTGGTTGGAGCTGCAGACAGCTGTGTAAATCAGAGCAAGAGAGAGACAAGAGAAGAGAGAGAGAACAGGCAGAGATAGAGAGAGAGAGAGCGAGAGCGAGAGCGAGAGCGAGAGAGAGAGAGGTAAGGAGGCTGAGAGACAGACGGGTGTGTGAGTGAGCTCACCTGCTTGCTGCTGCAGAAGTCATCAGTGTAAATAAATCAGAGCGGTGGCTCACGGCTATCAGCTACACATGACACCAGCTCAGCAGCACACAGACTGATGGCATTTGCCATCACCACATAGGAGACAGCCAGAGGTGTGTGTGTATGGGTGTATGGGTGTATGGGTGTATGGGTGTGTGTGTGCGCGTGTGCGTGTGCGTGTGCGTGTGCGTGTGCGTGTGCGTGTGCGTGTGCGTGTCTGCTTGAGTATCGATTTTGGAGCCTCACATTGACCAATCACAGCCCACTGCTGACACGGAACATTAATTAGTTGGAGCCAGCCACTATCAGCTGGGGGCCCAGTGTGTGTGTGTTTCTGTGTGTGTGTCTGTGTGTGTGTGTGTCTGTGTGTGTGTGTGTCTGTGTGTGTGTGTGTCTGTGTGTGTGTGTGTGTCTGTGTGTGTGTGTGTGTGTGTGTGTCTGTGTGTGTGTGTGTCTGTGTGTGTGTGTGTGTGTGTCTGTGTGTCTGTGTGTGTCTGTGTGTGTGTGTGTGTCTGTGTGTGTCTGTGTGTGTGTCTGTGTGTGTGTGTGTGTCTGTGTGTGTGTGTGTGTGTCTGTGTGTGTGTGTGTGTGTGTGTGTGTGTGTGTGTGTGTGTGTGTGTGTGTGTGTCTGTCTGTGTGTGTGTGTGTCTGTGTGTGTGTGTGTGTCTGTGTGTGTGTCTGTGTGTGTGTCTGTGTGTGTGTCTGTGTGTGTGTCTGTGTGTGTGTCTGTGTGTGTGTCTGTGTGTGTGTCTGTGTGTGTGTCTGTGTGTGTGTCTGTGTGTGTGTGCAACAGGAAGGTTTGTTGAAAAGAGTCCTCTTGTTTTTACAGCAGATACAACGAAGGCCTCCCAAAATGCACAGGCAGACACACACAGAGAAACACACAGACACAAACACTTCTAATAGCATTGGAGACAGACTTCCTCAAACTATCTCTCTCCTCTCCCGAACACAACACTGTCTGGCTAGGCCCCAATACAGCAGAGCAGAGGAGAGGAGAGGAGAGGAGAGGGAGAGGAGAGGAGAGGAGAGGGAGAGGAGAGGGAGAGGAGAGGAGAGGGGGATGGGGAGAGGAGAGGAGAGGAGAGGAGAGGAGGAGAGGAGAGGGAGAGGAGAGGGAGAGGAGAGGGGGAGGAGAGGGGGAGGAGAGGGGGAGGAGAGCGGGAGAGGAGAGGAGAGGAGAGGAGAGGAGAGGAGAGGAGAGGAGAGGAGAGGAGAGGAGAGGAGAGGAGAGGAGAGGAGAGGAGAGGAGAGAGGTAGAAGAGGACAGAAGTAGAGAGGGGCAGAGACGAAGAGAGAAAGATAAGGTGAATTACAGTAGAGCTTCAGAAAGGTAATGTGAGAGAGAGAAAGAGAGAGAGAGAGAAAAAAGAGAAAGAGATAGAGTGAGTGTGTCTGAGAGAGAGAGATAGAGAGAGGGGGGGGGGTAGTCTGTGAAAGAATGGAAGTGAGAGGGAATGCACTCTTCCTCTTCCTCCATGGCCTGTGTGCCCTCTTTTTAGGCCTGTTGCATTGTTGGACTTCTAGCCACTACTCCTCTCTCCCTCTCTCTCATGCCCGCTCACATACAAGGATGCCTACAGCATCTCTTCCTCTATCCCTCTCTCCATCTCTCATTCTTTCCCTC
>NC_085880.1:32842765-32845265 GCF_034702125.1 Engraulis encrasicolus
ACTGCAATATTGCCTTCACAGAAAGAGGCATGTGCAAGCGCGCACACACACGCACGCACGCACGCACACGCACGCACACGCACGCACACACGCACACAACAAATACAGGAGATTGAATGTGTTTTTTTTCCTCGCCCTTGGCCTTCCACCTCTTCATTTTCTTTCGGATGTCACTATTAGGTGAGAGTATGTGTGCGTGTGCGTGTGTGCGTGCGTGTGCGTGTACATGTGCACATTTATGTCTTGTATAAGATGTCTGAAGGCTGCAGGGCAGAAAATACAGAGGTAGGCGAGCAACAGACACCGCGAGCAATATTTCTATTCTCCTTTGTGTTATTAAAAAGACTGGTCTGTACATGACCCTGTGTTTCTCTACATGACAGCTCCTCGAACAGTGTCCAACATGTTCTCTCCTGAGAGTACTGTGGCAAACAAACTGATTCTAGGTCATCATGGAAGAGAACCATAGAATATATCATACAATCTATGAAGAGAACACACAAACACACACTAAACACACACTAAACACACACTAACACACACTAACACACACTAACACACACTAACACACACTAACACACACACACACACACACACACACACACACACACACACACACACACACACACACACACACACACACACACACACACACACACACACACACACACACACACACACACACACACACACACACACACACACACACACACACCATTCATTTCTACCCAGAGTCCCATTCATGTCCAAACTATACTAACCAACCCCATCATTCAAACCTCAGACAACCTGAACCAGCGCTCGCTCACCTGCTTGCAAGCAGCACACAGATTCAATAATGCTTAATGGCTTTCGTAATATCACGTTAATAGCATTTTTAATATTTGTATATAAATTGCATTTTATGTGGATTTAATGACGTTCGATAACACTGGGGCACATTGTGAGTGGTGGTGCACCTTCTCCAATCAGGGCGGTGATTAATCTGTGTGGGGGGGGTTTATTGTACCGTAGGAGAAGGCATTAAATCATGAGGAGCCCGAGGGAGGCAGGCAGCGTGGAGGTAGAGGGAGGTAGCAAGGTTAAGTATTCAGGAATGCAGTGTGACAATCTGTCATCCTGATGGTTCCTTATGGCTTTTCATAGGGAGGGCCCATTCAGGGAAGCCTGGGCCCCACCTAGAACTGCATCTTCAATGTGAGGCTCGCTGCACTGAAACTGCATGACCAAGTCATTCTGGTTAAGCTGAAAAATGAAAATAAGTCCGCTTCAAGCAGGTTTTCTTTTGAGAAAATCCTGGTTGAAGCAGACTTTTTTCATTTTTCGTCTTTTGGTTTTCCTGCTCCCAGGTCGGACATTTTGGATGGTTGGCTTTAACTTACTCCTTCAGTTCTGGTTAAGGTGCCCATCTCTGCCATGTTTAAGGTGCCCATCTCTGCCATGTTTCAAATCAAATCAATGCTGTATCAATCATTGGCTGTAACGCGATGCTGCGGACGAGCGTGCACCAATCTTGGGAGATTTGCGCGCCATCACCGTATTAATGACTGATGTCTACTGTATTAAATCAAGAAAAGACTTTTTTTCATTTTGTATTTTGTCATTTGGTTGTCCTGCTCCCAGTTCGGACATTTTTAGTTGTGGTTAAGTTGCCATATTTTGGGCTCTGCAAAAATTTGGAGAAATCAAATCAATGCTGTATCAATCATTGGCTGTATCAATCATTGCGCGATGCTGCGGGCGAGCGTGCACCAATCGTTGGGAGATTTGCGCGCCATCACCGTATTTATGACTAATGACTACAGTAGGAACGGCATTAAATCAAGAACTGCCCCAGGCAGGTAGAGGCACTACAGGTAGGGAGGAAGGTGAGGCATTCCTGGTTTGTTTCTTGATGATCGGTCATAGTGATGGTTCCTTATGGAGGTGAGGGTCGCATTTCTGTAGCAGATTTTTCCTGATTAGCGGATGCATTTCTACCCCTGGTAAGTGAATGCGAAGGTGACGTTGCACAGGTTGAGCAATCTTGAGTTGGAGTAGAAAAGTCTCCATATATACAGTACAGTACATATGGAGGATTAAGGTGTAGGACATATTAGGGATGCAAATTACAGATTAGGTCATTCATTGTTAGTTGATTGACCTTATCGAATGACTTACAACTGATTGATAAGCCCCCCTCCCAAAGATTTTAAGGCAAAACTGAGACAAAATGCTAAATTGAAGATAATTCAAGGTGATTCAAATGTTCCCACTCTTCACACACACTTCATCATGCCTAGTTACCCTACCTGGGTCTCTCACCAGCCGAGTTGTCGACTAATTGTATTTCATTTTTTTTAATCGATTAACTTTCTAATAGACTATTCGATGACATCCCTAGTAAATACAGAGAGTACGCTGGGACTGCAGGGTTGGGTAGAGATTATGATTAGGTGGGGTAAACTACTCAGAGAGGAGGTTTGGGAGTCTATTTTGAAAACCATTTTGTTTATTTTAC
>NC_085880.1:32865265-32870265 GCF_034702125.1 Engraulis encrasicolus
ACAATTACAGGGAGTGTCTGAATAGCCTGGCTAAGAGCCAGAGCCTCCTAAGCTAAACAGTATGTCAGCGTAATAATATGGCTGTATCTAATGGTATAACTGCCTTAATGTACATGTACTCACCCATGGGAGTTATAAAGAAGGCAGCGGAGGGATGGGTGGTTTGTAGGAAGGATGATGGACTGGGAACAATGGCGGTGGGATGTTAGCCTATTAGACACATGAGACCAACTGTGCTGTAAGGCGGCCAATAGTGAGCGGTGGTGGGGATATGGATGATGGTGCTTGGTGGTGGTGTTGGAAGTGGTGGGAAGATGGTGATTGTGTGGAATCTATAGTGAGGTGGGGAAATTATTAAAACAAGTGTAGTCATGGTGGTAGAATTAATAGGTGGTTCCCTGAGCATCTCACCTGTGATCCATTCTGGCAATGGTGATGGAGGGTATCTGTGGTGACCGTAATGGTGGTAAAGGATTGTGGTGGTGGTGTGGTGGGGGGAGATTGTGAAGGACGACTGTAGTCCTAGTGGTACAGGGGGTGGTGGAGGCGGTGATGACAGAGGAGTGGCTGCAGTGAGGAAGCTGTGACGAGGGGGTGATGCTGGTAGTGGTGGTGATGGTGATGATAGTGATGGTGATGACAGTGTTAGCTAGTGTAGTGGTTGAATTCAAATATTCAAATATTATTCTCCCTGGCAGTAAGTGGCTCGTATGGGACTTTCTGATACGCTTTTAGTGTTGTAAATGAAAGACGACCCATTATTCGTATTTGCTGAACAAATGTAGAAATTTCATGAAACTTTGCACTAATCTTCATTGTCACTTAATACAGTAAGGGAGGCCCACATAGATAGTTTCATGAAGAGTTTGCATTTTATGAGTGTGGGTTTCTAGACTGACATTTCGAATTTTCGAATTCAAAAGGACTATTCTTATTTCTCATGTACATGGAATATTCGAATATCGTGTCGCATCCCTAGAACAGTGCTTCCCAACCTTTTTTGTCCTGCGTACCCCCTTAGCAACTTTTTCATATGATGAGTACCCCCTCGCCCTCATTCAGGCTCTGTTCCTCTATCCCAATGTGACTACACTCAATATATTTGTTATCATTACATTTTTCCGCGTACCCCTTGAGATGTGCTCGCGTACCCCTAGTGGTACACGTACCCCTGGTTGGGAAACACTGCCCTAGAAGATGGTGCCTCTGGTAGACGAGTATTAGTGGTGGTGGTGGTGGTGGTGGTGGTGGGAGAGCTTGAGGGCTGTAGGGGATGGGAGACTGGGCGATGTGAGGGTGGCTGCTTTGCTGCAGGGGCTGTTTGTTTAATGGCGGCTGGAGATATGGGTCACACACACAGCGACACTTAAACACACGTCTGGGACACTATCAGTGGCAAGTATCAGGCATTAGCATTGTGTTTCATGTACGCACACACACACACACACAAACACACACACACACACACACACACACACACACACACACACAAACACACACACACACAGGCGTGTGTATGCGAGTGGCTGATAAAGAGCAAAGAGGGCTTTGGTGCGGCTCCTTTTGATAGATTAAGGATGATCTGGGATAATGCCTGCTGCATGGGGAATTTCTGATGAATTGGCATGGTGTGTGTGTGTGTGTGTGTGTGTGTGTGTGTGTGTGTGTGTGTGTGTGTGTGTGTGTGTGTGTGTGTGTGTGTGTGTGTGTGTGTGCGTGTGTGCGTGTGTGCATGTGTTGGAATAGGTCAATGTGTGTATGTGTGTGTGTCTATGTGTACGTGTGTGTCTGTGTGCACACTGCTATGCTTTATTGCCCCCACCTGCGCAAGGGATAAAGACAATCCGTCTGTAGATCTAATGCTGTGGGAGTTTGCAGCAGTGAGAGAGATTTGTGCCTTCTCTGCCTTCAAACAGGCCAGTAAGCAAGAGGCTTGTTTGGGACCATTTTCGAAAATGACTGCTTAACTGGGATATTACGCGCATGGGTAATATGTCCCTGTGTGTGTGTGTGTGTGTGTGTGTGTGTGTGTGTGTGTGTGTGTGTGTGTGTGTGTGTGTGTGTGTGTGTGTGTGTGTGTGTGTGTGTGTGTGTCGTAGACGCTGGGAGAGGGGGTGGAAGTAGCGATGTTTAAATGGCAAATGATGATTTCCTTTGAAGCTTTTCAAGCCCCTTACTCAGGGGACTGAAACACTGCAGGGAAGAGCGTGGGCAGGCTCGTGTGTGACTACGGTACATGCGTGTGCACGTGTATCTGTGTCTATTGTGTATGTCTGTGTATGCGAGCACGCCTATGTGTGTGCATTTTTCCGTGCACATGTGTATGCGTGTACGTCTGTGCTAATTGTTTTACTGTGCATAAGAAGCATTGTGTGTTTGTGTGCGTGTGTGTGTGTGCGCATGTGCGTGTCTGTGCAGAGTTTGAGCATTTATCTAAGAGTGTAATGATGACTCAAGGGTTGTGTGTGTGTGTCTGTGTGTCGGTGAGTGTGTGGAATTAATCCAGCCTAGCATGCAGGCCTATAAATAAGGCTGTCGGGGCATCAGTCATGGCTACCCTGCCTCTCTGGTGACTCAGGCATGTGCTCATATGTGTGCGAGTGTGAACTCTATGCCTCTGCATTATGTGCGTGTGTGGGTGTACTCATGTATGTGCATGTGCGTTTATGTGTGCATGTGCGTTTATGTGTGCATGTGCGTGTGTATGTGTGCATGTGCGTGTGTGCATTTGTGTGTGTGTGTGTGTGTGTGTGTGTGTGTGTGTGTGTGTGTGTGTGGTCAGATGCATATATGAGGACCAGACTCATCCATGTGAGTTTAATTATGCTACACTGTGCATGTGTCAGAGTCGGGCGTGTGAAAGGTCTTGCACATAATATATGTGATTTGTATTCCGTGTGCATGTGCCTGTGTGCAAGCAGGCCACGTTCGTGAGTTCGTGTCTATGTGTACCCTGGTTGAAACAAGTGTGTGTGCATGCGCCTGTTCTCACAAATATCCCTCTGTGTATAAAGGGCCGGGATGTGAATGTACAAGTGGAGAGAGAGAAGAAAGTGAAGTGAAAGTCAACCAGGGAGACAGTGTGCTCCAATGTTCCCTTCAGTCTGCATACATGTTCCCCATAGGACACCAGGCAGCAACAGAGCAGAGATGAGAAAAGAAGAGCGGAGCGGAGTGGAGGGGAGTGGAGGGGAGGAGAGGAGAGTGGAGCGGAGGAGAGGAGAGCAGAGGAGAGATGGACAGAGGCAGGAGCACGTAAAGAAGAGAGTGGCAAGGGAGAGGTGAGAGGACAGGAGAGGCAGAGGAGAGAGGCAGAGGGGAGAGGCAAAGGAGAGAGGAAAAGGAAAGAGGCAAGAGGCAGAGGAGAGAGTCAGAGGAGAGAGCCAGAGGCAAGGAGAGAAGAGAGTGGCTGAAGAGAGGAGGAGAGGAGAGTTTGCTCAGCACAGGGGGTAGCAGATGCTGGCTCAGAGCCACGCACAGCAAGTGGAAGAGAACCGCTGTGTGTGTGTGCCTGCGTGCCGTCATAAAACCAGTGTGTTTCCATGCCTACATGTCCACTCCTTGCCAGCAAGTAACCACGCACTACACACTGGGAAAACATTTCTAGCTAGACGCACCATGTAGAAAACTGCCCTTTACCCGAGTCAACACATTATTAAGTCAGTGTGATAAATCGCTCATGACCACGCACGCAAGCATGCGTGCTCACACGCAGGCCAACACGCACGCACACTTGCACGCACACACAGCTCTTGCTTTTGTAAACACCCGTTGTACTCCATGCTGTTAGTGGAGACGCCGTGTGCCCAAACCATTTCCTGGAGGATGACATTTAAACTGGCCCCGCATGGATGCCTGTTGTTCAGGGCCCAACGAGACAGAGACAGCGTGATGAGGTCTGGAGAAGGAGATGCGAGACAAAAACAACAACGAAAAACAATCTCTCTTTCTCAATCTCTATCGTTCTCTCGCTCTCTCCCTCTCACAATCACAAACCCACTCCCTCTCTCCATCTCCAATTCTTTTCTCTCCTTTCCTCCAGGGGGAAGAGAGCTTTTAAGGACAAGCTATACGGGGGAATAATACCACGCCGCATCAGTTCGCATCAGGGGAGAACGGCTCTCACACCCCGTCTCCTGGGTATTCCGCGCCATAGTGTAAAGCCCACCATCCTCACCCAGACAAGTCAGCCCAGACGCCATCCGACAGCACCAGCGCCTCACCAGTCTGGCCGCGGAAATAAGACCCGTCAAATGTCTGTGGAGCGAGTGTGCGTCTGGACGGCGCACGGGGAAAGAGCAGCAACTGACACAACAGTAAGTCAGTCGTGGCAACCGCGCCGGCGTCTGACAAGTCTGGCTGAGAAAAAGTACGATATGTGAGTATATAGTGCGTCTCCAGCAGTGATGTGGGTGGTGGAGAGAAGGAGCCGTGACTGACACAAGTCAGTAGAAGTGACAGTGCCAGCGTCTGACAAGTCTGGGACAGAAAACAAGGAAATGCACGTCTAATGTGTGCATCTGCAGCATATTCCGAGCAATTAAGCAATACCCTCCACATCGTGCCAGCATCTGACAAGTCTGTCATAAAAATAGCATGTGAGAGACATGCCGACTGTTGGCATCTGAAGTCGAAAGAGGAGTAGACACTTGGTGAGGAGTGCGAAAAGATGAGTATGCTTTTAATATGATATGCAGATGTTGTAGAGGGGCTGGGGATGATTGGGAGATGTACAGGAGCTGTTAAGAGCCCAAAGTCCAAAAATGCAAGCAACCCAAAGGCAAAAATATCAGGAAGCCATGATGTTGTGTATTCCAATAGATGAGTAGGCTTGCAGCCATGGTGATGATAACAATAATTCATTCATTATTAAAATGCAATATCACCCTTGACCATGGTTTCAAAATGCTGAAAAGAGTCAATGGGTGGATTTCCATGGATGGAGATCATACTCTGCCTACTGCCCAAGCTGCTGCTCAGGGCCAGTTGAAACATCCAAG
>NC_085880.1:32877765-32890265 GCF_034702125.1 Engraulis encrasicolus
TTCTGCCTTTCTTCACGCTCCTCTGTGCTGGGTGATTTGGACTTGCCTTCTCCACGGAGATACATATTTATATATATATACTAGCTACTGGAGCTGAAGGAAAAAAAATGGCCGTTCTGCACTACACTCTCTTGGATGGAGGTTGGTCGTGTGTGTGTGTGTGTGTGTGTGTGTGTGTGTGTGTGTGTGTGTGTGTGTGTGTGTGTGTGTGTGTGTGTGTGTGTGTGTGTGTGCGCCTCACCTATCACGACACACAGAGTTAGTGACACTGAAAAGATCACTCTGCTTTCTTCACTCCGATTCTCAAGGCACTGACACATGGACAGAGGCCCATATCGAAACCCATTGCTAAATTGACCACTGAGATGCATAGATGCATACAGTACTATATACAGAGTTGTAGGACTTCACATATGCACCCCAACCCTCACCAGAAGTCCAATACACGGGCCAATAACTGATTTGCCTACCAAGATGCACAAGTAGCAGTGCTGAAGTTAAAAAAAAATGTCTTTTGTGCTTAATCTTTCAGAACATCGACACAAGCATAAACCCAGAGCTAAATGCATTATTTCTGCCTATTGCCAAATTGGTTGCCCAGACAACACACAAACACACCCATATACCCAGCTAACAAAAACTAAAAAGAAAATTGACCTTGCTACACTCTCTCAACTCAAGGCCTTCACAAATGAGCTCAAACTTTCAGTAGAGGCAGGAATACCTCATTGTGGCCATAAACCTGGACACCATAAACCACTTGCGCGCACATACACACACACACACACACACACACACACACACACACACACACACACACACACACACACACTACTGACACTGATAACCAGCATGCCTGTGCGTGTGTGTGTGTGTGTGTGTGTGTGTGTGTGTGTGTGTGTGTGTGTGTGTGTGTGTGAGAGAGTGTGTGTGTGAGTGTGTGTGTGTGTGCTTGAGTGTGCGTGTGTCTCCACCCACATTCTTCATGGTCCTCAACCATTAGCCCTCCATAAAGGATAGCATTTATCAACCTCTTCCAACATTAGCAAACCAACACAAAAACAAACAAACAAACGAACAAACAAACAAACGCCCCATAATCAGTACCCAAAGTGCCTCCCGCTCCAACACTACTCTTGTGTTGACTAACAGAGTTGTCAGTGCGCTTTCCAAACAGCATTGATTTTGCTGGCAGGCCGAGGCCATTTCGTAACGTCCCCTCCTGCAGCTCAATGTCTGGCCCCCACACCTGGCCTCTCCTCGGCCCGCGAGAGGGGGAAACAGATGATCAAACTCGGCACTACGGGGACAAGACGAGATGAGGCAAGGCAGAGACCTTCAAAAGTTTTGCAAAGTACATAGTGAAGAGGCAGGGCTTAGAGGGAGAGAGAGAGAGGGGTGGGGGGAGGGGGAAGAGACAGACAGAGAGAGAAAGAGAGAGGGGGGGAGTGGGGGAGAAAGGAAGAGAGAACAAGGAAGGTTGAGAGATGGGAGGGTGAGTGAGGGAGAGAGTGAAAATGTAGGAAGGAATAAAAGAGTGAGGAATATAAGGTGTGAGAGAGAGAGAGAGAGAGAGAGAGAGAGAGAGAGAGAGAGAGAGAGAGAGAGAGAGAGAGAGAGAGAGAGAGAGAGAGAGAGAGAGAGAGAGGGAGAGAGAGGGAGAGAAAAGGGGATTTTGAGAGAAAACAGAAAGGGAGGAGGAAGGGAGAGAGGGAAGAGGGAATTGAGAGAGAGAGAGCGAGAGAGAGAGAGAGCAAGAGAGAGCGAGAGAGAGAGAGAGAGAGAGAGGGTGTGCGTGACGTGCCGCTACTTGTGGGGCTCAGTGGTGGATGAAGTGATGTGGACAGGACACACTGATGGCAGAAGATGGCTGCTACATTTCCTTCCTCCGCCCTGACAAAACAAATACACGTCTCCCTTAAACCAAGCACAAACTGACAGCGCGCAGCCCAGCACACACAGACACTAGCAGTCGGAAAGTGGCTCCTCTGGTCCATTGCAGACAGCACAGTGCCATTGTGACGAGGCTGAACCAAAGAAGCCTGTTGTTTCCAAACGAAAAGATTATGCTTTGAGAGCCGTTCTTCCCTTTGCTGTTTGCTCTGCCAGGTTTCAAACTATCATTGCGATGGACTAGCCAACAAAATTGACAAACAAACCACACACAGACACAGACAGCTAGGGACTTGATGGAGACCTACAGTACGAGAGGGTTGCTTCCTCGTCATTTAACTGCCTGTGTACACAGTTGCGCCGTAAACTGGTTTGGAAAAGAAGCACGCTTTCATGGGGACCATTACCTCTTGTTAGGAGAATAGAGATTCCTGCAAAAGCCATTTGGCTGCTGCGCTTTGATTACGGGCCCCCTGCCTCCTGCTACTGCCTCCTGACGGTGCAAGAACAGGGGCACACACACACAAACACACAGGCGCGCGCACACACACACACAGGCACACACACGCACACACAGGCACACACACACACACACACACAGGCACGCGCACACACACACACAGGCACACACACACACACACACCAACTGTGCAAACTGAGGGGAATGAGGAGTGCAGGGGCATGCTCCTGCCTGCAAGTGTGTTTGTAAATGACGGTGTGATCGTTTTAGGGAAGGAAGGGTGTGTGTGTGTGTGTGTGTGTGCGCATGTGTGTGTTCGTAAAAACATAAAGACCCCCAGGAACATGCTGCAGCTTGCCAAGAGTGACTGACGAGCCTCCGTTGTACATCTGTGTGCAACCACATCACACTCTCTCATTCCCCGATCCCTCCTTCCCTCCCTCCCTCCTGTCGTCTCTCCTTTCGTCTCTTTCTCTCCCACCCCTTCTCTCTTCCTCTACCCCCCCACCCCCCGCAAATCACTGCGCTGAGCCTGCAGGCTCCCTGAGCACACAGACTGCCATATGCGGACCTCTGCATAGGGCCACCGCAGACACACATCCAACCACAACACAACACAACACAACACAACACAACACAACACAACACAACACAACGCAACGCAGCGCAACACAGCGCAACATATCACAACACAACACAACGTAACACAACACAACGCAACGCAACGCAGCGCAACACAGCGCAACACAGCGCAACACAGCGCAACACAACGCAACGCAACGCAGCGCAACACAGCGCAACACAGCGCAACACAACGCAACACAACACAGCGCAATGCGGCATAGCACAGCACAGCACAGCACAGCGCAACACAGCACAGCAAAACACACAACGACATATAGAGGGATCACAACTGTGAGATTAGCAGAGAAAGCAAAAATATAGGATCAAAAATATCAAAAAAGACAGACCAGAGACAAAAGGCAGCACGGAGAAAGCTAAAGTGAAGGAAAATATGGGAGAGGGAACCATTCTGTGCTGTCCAACTCTTCCTTCCCTATAATTCTACCTTTCCAGTGGCTGTTTCTCACCTTTCTGCCTTCTCTAATGCCCCCCCACCCCCCTCGGGGCTCCAATTCTCTCCATTACCCTCACCCACTCCTTTTCACACCTCCTCTCCTCTACACCTCCCTGTCACTCACTCCTCAGCAAAACTCACCCCCGTCATCCTCACTCCTCTCCTCTCCCCACATCCTTGTCACCCACCCTCTCCTCTCCCCACATCCTTGTCACCCACCCTCTCCTCTCCTTTCCTGTACTCTCCCTTCCTCCCTCTCTCCAACAATCCTCTCCTCTTCCTGAAACTCACACCTCCCTCTCACCACACCATATACAGTGCCTCCCTCTTCACCTCTCCTCTCATCTAACCCCATACTTCTCCTCCACATGTCAGCTCCATAGCACCCCCTAACCCTCCTGCGTCTCCCCCATAGCACCTCCTAACTCCCTGCGTCTCCTCCACCTGCACCACCCTCCGGCACCAGCATGCTCCTCCTCGTCTCACACCTTCCCAGTGCAGCACCAGCTTCTCCCCACCCCCAGCCCCTCTCTCCAGTGTTCCCCTCCACCACACCCAACTCCACCCCACCCTATAGCCCCTGCCCCCCTCCCCCTCCCTCCCTCATTCTCGCCAACAGCATACTTCTCCTCCAATCACATCGCGCCGCCGCTTGCTCCTGCTGCAGGAAACGGGTCCGGAACATTCCAGCCGACAATTACTAGCTAGAGGCGCTACCTGCCTGCCTGCCTGCCTGCCTGTCTATCTACATACCTACTGAAGAGCCTCCTGCTTTTCCCCCCCAGCTCAAAACAAGAGTAATGGGAAGACAGAAAGAGCCACACCCTCCACTTTCCACCTTTCTTCTGCGTCTGTGCCAAACCTCTCTTCTTTCACTCCACTATACATCTCCTTCACTGTGTTACAGCTCTCTTTTCTCTCTCTGTACCTCTCCTTTACCGGTTCCTTCGTTCATTTCTTCCTTCCTTGTCAGTCACCCCTCCATTGCTTCTGTGCCACTTGTGCCCTCAGCTCTTCTCCTCCTTCTGCGATCTTTCTACACCGCAACCACCTCGTCCTTCTCCTCTTCTTCCTCCTCCTCCTCCTCCTCCTCCTCCTCCTCCTCCTCTTCCTCCAGGTCTCTGTGGTGTTTATCAGTCTCTTGGTCAGTGCCTTGAACCCCCATCACACGGCAGCCCAACAGGGGACTGGAGGCTACTGATGACATTGAGGCAGGTTACAGAGGATAAGGATGGGCTTAATAACAGGGATAGAAGAAAGACATTCAGGGGATGTGTTGAAAAAAAAAGCATCAGCAAAGACAGCACACATTGAAGTTTGTAGTTTGTGCGTGCGTGCGATATTCCAATGAATAACCCCGCCAATTCTTTGCTTTGCCTCCTCTGCTCTGCTCTTTTCCATATTCATCTGGCTGATGACTTTCTGACTCACCACAGGCACCACTGGGTCAGGACTCAACTCCACAATGCCGCAGTTTAGACAGTCACACTCCACACAAAACAAGCCAATTACCATCTACCACGCCAGAAAAACAGGAGAATGAAACACCTGGAAAAGCCACAACTTGAGCTTTTGGTCATATATCTCAGGCACACAAACACACACCTCTTCATACAATGGACACACACGCGTAAGCACGCATGCGCGCACACACACACACACGGCTGAAATGGAGCAGTGTGCCTTACTTAACTACTAGCAGTGGGGCTTGAGTACTTTAAAGGGACAGTTTGGTCAATTTCAACATGCAGTTGTATTGCTCACGCTACCCTTGACTTGTCAGTACCTGGTGATGCCACATTTTTCGGCTCAACCCTTTCCGAGATATGAGCAATTCTAATGGGGGCAGCGTTTGTTTACATTTTTAAAAAATGAAACATAGGCCAACTCCAAATATTTTCCCAAAAGGTACTGCTGTTTGCTAGTTGTCTGCTGATGTTTTATAACCTTTTGGATGTTTTTGGGAATAAATAAAAATGTTTTTTTGAAATGTAAACAAAGAGCTGCCCCCATTACAATGACCAGGATCTCGGAAACGGCTGAAGAAGAAGAAAAAAAAAATCTCAGGCACTGACAAGTCCAGGGTAGTGTGAGCATTACAACTGCATGTTGAAATTGACCAAACTGTCCCTTTAATACTAGGCATTCCCCCCAAATGAGGTCATTTTCTGAAAGGTCGCCTATGAGGGTGTGGACCACCACAGCCCTTATGCAAGCTCTAATAGCCTGGCCCCTACCCCTCAACACACACACACACACACACTCGCTCCCCAAAACACACTCCCTGGTCCCCCAGTGGCAGGCTGTAGTGGCGTAGTCTCCAGTTTCATTAATCACGTCCTCAGGCTGGGGTGTGTGTAGGTGTGTGTGTGTGTGTGTGTGTGTGTGTGTGTGTGTGTGTGTGTGTGTGTGTAGGTGCTGGGCTGGGCTGGCCAGTGATGGACAGCTTGGCTGCCGGCAGCTCCCTCTACGCGCACGCGCACGCACACACACGCCGCACACACACGCGCGCGTGCACACTCACACTCACACTCACACTCACACTCACACTCACACTCACACTCACACACACACACACACACACACACACACTCTGTGTACGGAGCAGCCAGGCACCTCAGCACCAACAAACACATCCCCCTCCTGTGTGTGCTGCACAGTGGGCCTTGCTGGGCGTCTAGCTGCCTCCTGGTCTCACCTGGCAACCAGCCACCTCCGCTTTTCAGCAGCTCGCAATCAACACCACAGTCTGGCTGCACGCACACACACACCTTTTACCACCTCCACCCGAATGCACGCTTGCACGCACACGCTTGCACGCACACTTGCATGCACACACACACACACGCTTTACCACCTCCCCCCCATACACACATACCCCGCTACACTCCTCTCCTCCTTCCTCCAAAATTTCCAGCCCACCACCCTCCATCACGCACGCATACATACACACAACTATACAAACACTGACATTAGACACACAACACACATGCGCCGGCACACACAAACATGTGCAAATACAATGACATACGCACAAACTGACACACACACACGCAGACAGCGAGGCAACTGTACCCAGGCGGCCCATAGAAGTTCCCACCTCGTCTTATTTTCATGGGTTTGTCCTTCAGGCCGCAGTGTGCAGAGAACGGTCACAAATCACGACACACACACACGCAGTGCATCTTCAATACACACACACTCTCTCACTCTCTCACACACACACACACACACACACACACACACACACACACACACACACACACCACACACACACACACACACACACACACACACACACACACACACACACACACACACACACACACACACACACACACACACACACACACACACACACACACACACACACACACACACACACACACACACACACACACACACACACACACACACACACACACACACACAGGCCTGGCCTGCAGCCTCCTCTTGTCGCCTAGGTGACAGTTGAGGCAGAGTCTGGCTGCAATTGACGGTGATGAATGTCCAGCCCCTGCTCCTACCCAGAGCCCAGGAGAGAGAGAGGGAAGGAGAGAGAGAGAGAGGGAGGGGGGAGATATGGAGAGAAGGAGAGATATATGGTGTGCGATACAGACCCCAGAGACACAGAGAGAAGGAGAGTGAGGGGTGGAGAGAGGAGGCAGTGAGGGAGAGAGAGAGAAAGAGGGATATATGGTGTGATAGACAGACCCCAGAGACATTCAGTGGAAGAAAGAGGGAGGATATGGAGAGGAGACGGAGACGGAGAGAGAAACGGAAGGGGAGGGGGGATACAGAGACTAGCAAGAGGGAAGAAAGTGACAGAGTGAGACATGCAGAGAAAGTGAAAGACACATAAGAGGAGAACATGAGATAGATATGGAGAAAGATAGACACAGAGGCAGATAAACAGAGGGATGGACATACACAGAGACAGATGGGCCGAAAAGGGGAGGAAGGGAGAGAGGGAGAGAGAGAAAGCGAGGGAAAGACAGCACCAGATAGAAAGACAGAGGGAGGAGCCCAGGAGAGAGAGAGAGAGAGAGAGAGAGAGAGAGAGAGAGAGAGAGAGAGAGAGAGAGAGAGAGAGAGAAATGGGGACACGGAGAGAAAAAGAAAGAAGAAGAAAAAGAAAGAAAGAAAAAGACAAGACATGCGGAGAAAAGGGGGTAAGGCTGTGATTCAAGCAGCCGTGTCCTGAACAAGGGCATCTGCACTGCGTCAGCCCTGAGGGGGGTAAGATTCACACGCACGCACGCACGCACGCGCCTGAAGCCCCATGTTCGGCAGCTCTTGCGTGCAACGTTTCATGATCACGATAATTCACGAGCGAGCGAGCAGGCCAATTAAGATGCAACAGCTCGGCGCTTTGTCTCGTCTGAGGTTCAATTAGTCATGTGTCTGTCAATCTCCCAGCCTACACACACACACACACACACACACACACACACACACACACACACACACACACACACACACACACACACACACACACACACACACACACACACACACACACACACACACACACACACACACACACACACACACACACACACACACACACACACACACACACACACACACACACCATTTCCACTGGCGCTTACTGCTGATGATTTTTTATTCGCTTGCCCACGCTCAGTCAACTGTTACACATGACAGGATCGACGTCTCCCACACATATGACGTCTCCCACACATCTCTCCCTCTCTCTTTCTTTCTCTCTCTCGCTCACTCACACTCACACACAGTCACACAGTCTCGCACGCTCACCATCTCAACAACACAAGCCCTAGGCACGCACGGGCACACACACACACACACACACACACACACACACACACACACACACACTAATGATGGAGTGCACAGTGGCGATGAGGTCAGTATGTGTGTGTGTATATATATATATATATATATATATATATATATATATATATATATATATATATATATATATATATGTGTGTGTGTGTGTGTGTGTGTGTGTGTGTGTGTGTGTGTGTGTGTGTGTGTGTGTGTGTGTGTGTGTGTAGGAGTGTGGGCCTGCCGCCCAGATGCCCAACGGGGGGCCCATCCATCATCACTCCACCTGCCACCACGTCAGTGTGCATGCACGGACACACACACACACACACACACACACTCTCCTCCAAAACACAGGCCACCTGCCGCCACCACCACCTCTCCCATAACGCTTCCAGAGTCAATACACACACACACACACGCACGCACGCATGCAAAGTGTTACCAAAACCAACACAGCCCCTCACGTTAGCCATCAATACACACACTCACACATCACGCTACAGTCAACACACACACTCACACTAGCCAGCCACAGTGCACTCTCCTTCCAGAACAGCAGGTATCATTTTAGCATTCTGGAACCACCAACTCCATCAAGCCACACTCATGCAAGCTTCACACTCACACCAGCCTCCAACGCACACAAACAATAGGCTGTGACATACACACTTGCCTTAAACACACACACACACACACACACTGCTACTATCTGGAGTATGCATAAGAGCATGTCCACATGTCATGCCAGTTACATATTCACTCTCGTCGATCCCATCTGCCCCTCATCCGCAGTCGACAATTTCTGCAGAGGCATCTCCCAACTCTACCCACCCCAACACACGGCCCAAAAACTATGGGCCAACTCGTAGCGAGTGTTCATTAGCGGGCGGCTAATGAGTCAGAACTGTGAGGGCTGCCGGGTCGCACTCTCATTACTGGGCAGGCCCAGCCAGCACACACACGGGTCCATACAGTGAGAAGGAGAGAGCGTGCATGTGCACACACGCACGCACGCACGCCCACACAAAGGCGAGAGACTGCACATGTACGCAAGCACACAGGTACAAGCAGGGGGAGGCCACGCACACACATACCAGAACCGTATGGCCCACATGGCCCACTCTTTCTACCGGGCAGGTCGGCCAGAGAGGCAGCGGGCAGAGACTCAGGAGTGGAAAGGCAGGAGGAGGAGAGAACACACACACACGGACCGAGATTCCGCGCACGCACGCACGCACGCACGCACGCACGCACGCACGCCAGCCAATAATCACTGGTTTAATGATTTTAACTATTATTAGCTGGGCCTCAGTAGACAGGAGATTAGGGAACACACACACCAACAGCAGTAGCACAAATCCCTTTACATGTCTGTATAAGGTACACTTAAAAGGACACTGTGTGAGATTTTTAGTTGTTTATTTCCAGAATTCATGCTGCCCATTCACTAATGTTACCTTTTTCATGAATACTTACCACCATCATCTAATTCTAAGTATTCATTATGACTGGAAAAAATGCACTTTTCATACATGAAAAGGGGGATCTTCTCCATGGTCCGCCATTTTGAATTTCCAAAAATAGCCATTTTTAGCTGCAAAAATTACTGTACTTGGACCATACTAGAAAATATTTGTTTAATACTTAGTAAACTTTCATGTAAAGATCAAATTTGGCAATAGGCAGCCCAGTTTCAATGAGCAGCATAGTTGCAGTACCTTTTTTGACCATTTCCTGCACAGTGTACCTTTAAAGTATATTTTTTCAAAATCATCAAGCAGCATGAAGGTTTAAATGCTTGCTTGCAAAATGCAATCCAATCACGATCCATTACAGCAAAATATATGGAGAGGCCTTTAAGGCTCAAGAGAGCAGACCTGCTCTATGGATGGAGAAAATAAATGAAAATAAATAAATAAATCCATAAATAAATAAATAACATTAATTACATTGTTGTTAGTCCAATTAACTGGAGTTCCTTTTCCTGGCTGCGGTCCCGCGCTCCTTCAAACTGCAGCACTTTACAGCACATTATAACAAAAGAACACAAGACCCAATAAAATCAACAAGATCTGACGTGTAATTAACAGGGACGAAGCAAGTCAATCTCACACTTTCCAGGTTAACATGCGGAGAGAAAAATGTCACATTGTCACTATGCTAGGTGCAAGACACAGGAAACGGGTACGGTGCGTGACTTAATATAGAACTGACACTGAGAATGATGGCATCGGAGACGGTGGGACACTTTACCACCCTGCAGTTGATACTGCAGACACACGCTAATGCCGTGTCCAGACCAAGAGCGAACTACGCTGCCTGGTAGCGTGGGTAGCAGAAGAAGTTTCCCCTTGAATTTGCTGTATTCGCTCGAGACGCAGCATTGACATGTTTGATTCAGCTAATCATATAACAGCTCTGGCTTGACAGCCTGGGACATTCGGAGATATGAACGTTCCGATTGGTTGTCGCTGAACAGCGTCAGAGCGAATTCGCCTGCGATTAGATTTAGTTTAATCTTCAAAATTCGCTCTGGTCGCGCAAGAAGCTTCGCTCCTGGCGAATTCGCTTTGGTAGCGCAGGTCGCGTGCCCTCCGTAGAGAAATAATGACTTGCGTCGCTTCGTTCGCTCTTGGTCTGTACACGGCATAATATGCATTGCACCCCTCTTCATTCTGTAGGACCCTTTAATAAAACATCACTCTGGCATGCAGAGAAAGAAGGAGAGGAAGACAGAGAGGGAGTGATAGAGAGAGAGAGAGAGAGAGAGAGAGAGAGAGAGAGAGAGAGAGAGAGAAAGAACGTGCGTGCGTGCGAAATATAGGTAGAGGTAGAGAGAGGGAGAGTGAGTGAGGGAGAGAGAACGCGAAAGAAAGAGAAAATGCATGCGAGAGAGGTAGAGAGAGTGAGGTAGAGAGAGAGTGAGAGAGCAAGTATTGCTTTCCACTCTGAAAGGTCTTGGCTGCTGCAGGCTTATGTCTCCATCACCTGTCCCTTTGGCTTGTACTGTTTCTGCCCTCTTTTCCATTACACACACCGCAGTGCCACACACACACACGAACACACTCTCACACACACAAACACACTCACACACACACACACACACACACACACACACACACACACACACACACACACACACACACACACTCACACACACACTCACACACACACTCACACACACACTCACACACACACACACACACACACACACACACACTCTCACACACACAAACACACTCACACACACACACACACAGTACCTGCCCTACATGGCCTGTGCCACCAGCTTACTAGGTGATATAATGAATGTACACGAGTCCTACCTGACAAGCAACATAAACACGCCACGGCTGAGTGACTACTGCAGACCTTGTGTGCGTGTGTGTGTGTGTGTGTGTGTGCGTGTGTGTGCGTGCGTGTGTGTGCGTGTGTGTGTGTGCGTGTGTGTGCGTGTGTGTATGTGTGTGTGTGTGTGTAGGCAGCACAGTGCACTACTGTAGCTGGCTGTCTGCAGTGCCGCAAGTCAGCAGAGGCCACCAGACAGCTTTGCTCAAGCATTTGGATGGCTTACAAGAAAACCATTACAGAGTCCAGGGCCTCTTTAACTCAGACAATTCATCAATTGTGCAGGGACATGTTACTAAAAAGAAAGCAATTAAAAAACAGAGGAAAAAAATTAAATGCTGCAGAGAGGAACAGATACGGAGAGGCTTTTTTGGGGCCATTTTTTTTAGCTTCATAGAGTAATTGAGGGAATGCACACAGACACACGCACACATAAAAGCACAGTGGGCTGAGGAAGTAGGTAGGTTTGCATCTTGGCCCATCAGCAGGTCTCAGGTTTCAAAGTGCTCTGGCGTTGCGTGAGCCAGGAGCGGTGCAAAAGCTGTAAAAGGCTGCCAGGAGACGAGAGGAGTAACACAGAACACCATAACAGCACCCAACACACTTCCTCTCCTCTAGGACAACACACCTCCACTCCTCTCCTCTCCTCCAAGGCACCTCCACTTCACTATTCCAATGCCCCTCCTCTCATCTCCTCTCCAATATTCCAATGCCTCTCCTCTCCTCTCTTCTCCAATATTCCAATGCCTCTCCTTTCCTCTCTCCTCCAATATTCCAATGCCTCTCCTTTCCTCTCTTCTCCACTATTCCAATGCCCCTCCTCTCATCTCCTCTCCAATATTCCAATGCCTCTCCTCTCCTCCTGAATTACAACACGTCTCCTTCATCTACTCCTCCCTCTCCAGG
>NC_085880.1:32897765-32907765 GCF_034702125.1 Engraulis encrasicolus
TAGGGCTTTTGGCAATGAGAGGGCCTTGCCTCCTCACATACGTAGCAGGTTACTGAGCTCGCTGAGGGGGGTGCCAGAGAGCGTGTGCGTGCGTGCGTGCGTGCGTGCGTGCGTGCGTGCGTGCCTGCGTGCGTCCGTCAGGTTACTCAGGTCTGGCATGCAGCCTGACTCATGTGTACAGCCCAATCCCTGCACCGCACACTACAGACCACACACACACACACCACAATTGTACAAACACACAAAACAACATCTTGGAGGGTATCTTACCTCAGTGTGAGAAGTTACTCGGGAATGTTGATCAGAGCCTGCAGAGAGAGGGGCAGACAGGAGGACAACATCAGGACCATCATCAGGAAAAAAGGAAAAGAGAAACAACTGAAGGCGTGTTCAGGAAGACCGAACGATGCCAGTGCCGGTGACCGTTCCCGCACCTAATCCTGAATCGTCTGGCGTGTTCACGCCGCAATTCTGAGTGTTCAGGAACTGGAAAGATGGTTCGCGACGTGAACCGAAAAATACTTGGCCTTTTCTCGGTGAACCGTGACGACAACATGGACATCAGCAGGTTCATCCGGGTAACACATGGCCACATATGGAAAAGATCAGAGCCCGGCATGAAACACGGGAGGTTTGCGGGTAAAATCTCAACGTAAGTGGTGTGGGAACAGGCACTGGCACCGCTTCCTGTCTCCAAGAAACCAGCATCAGCAGATGAGAGAGACAAGAGATGCGAGAGTGACAGAGTCAAGGAGGTGTAATATCACGTCTACAGACAGAAACGCAGAGACAGGAGTTAGAGAGAATAGCTACAATGGGCAGATGGCAAAAGAGAAGATAGGACGAGACATACTAGCCATGAGTGAAAGATTTACCAAGGAGCAAAAGCTTTGCAATATCAGTCCTGAAGAGTGACAGAGCCATCCAGAGAGAGGGGGGAGGGCGAATCACATTGGGCAGACAGTGAAAGAGGGAGACACTCAGAGGATGTGCAAGAGGAGAGCAAGGGATTGATTAGGGACCTGGCCTACAGAGGCACACAGCCACAGAGAACTGAGGAGAGACCAGCCATGAGTGTCGGACTTATTAAGGATGAGAGCTTCCTAATATTAGACCTGGAGAGTGATAGAAGGATATTGAATATCGAGATTTTATGTTAAAAAAAGTCATGATGACATGGCAGAGTGTAAAAAGATGGAGAAGTGATGAGCAAAAGCAAGATAATAGAGGAGTAAGGAATTGGTTAGGGAGCCAAGAGTGTGCGGTATCGTATCGGACCTAGAGAAACAGACAGACAGGCAGGCAGACAGACAGACAGTGAAATAGAAGTGAGAGGAGACTAGTCATCAGGGAAGTGAGAGATGTGCAATTCAGGCCTTTAAGAAAGACAGAAAGACAGCAGGCTGGCAGGAATGGAGAGGAGTTCAGTCAGGAGGAAAGTGGAGGAGAGGAGAGGGAGCACAGAGCAGTGTCAGAAGAGGACATAGAGAGTAAATGAGCTCCTACTGATGATCATATCTCCCTTACTACCGTACAGCTCACCACCACCACCACCACCACCATTAGGCACACACATCAATCATGCAGAGAGAGAGAGAGAGAGAGAGAGAGAGAGAGAGAGAGAGAGAGAGAGAGAGAGAGAGAGAGAGAGAGAGAGAGAGAGAGAGAGAGAGAGAGAGAGAGAGAGAGAGAGAGAGAGAGAGAGAGTGAGTGAGTGTGAGAGAGAGAATATGAGAGAAAGCAAAAAATAAAGAGAAGGTAAACAAAGGAAAGAGAGACGGGGGAGGGGGGTGATATGAAGAAGACAGCAAAGGGGGAGAATCTGCCTCTATTAAACTCCTAAATGGCCACACAGCTGACAGGCAATGATGAGCCAGGCACTCAATCTCCCATCTCACCTACACGGGGACAGCAGCAGACACCAGGAGTGATGGAGTGACAGAGGGCGCGCACGAGAGAGAGAAAGAGAGAGCAAGAAAGAGAGAGTGCAGGAAGCGAGGCTAAGGTGAGAGAAGAGGAGAGCAGAGTAGGTGATGAGGTCTAAAATGGAGAAAAGAGCAATAAGGAGTGGAAGATGGATGAATATGTAGTGAGGCAGAGAGGAGAAAGAGGAAAGAGAGGAAGAACGGGAAGTGGTGGAAGCAGAGAGGAGAGGAAGAGAGAGGAAGAGGGGAGGAGAAAAGAGGAGCAGCAGAAGAGAGCAGCAAAGCCGAAAACAGAAGAAGGTTTACTCATGAGTCACCCTCTGCTTATGTAACACATGTCCATAATCCACACACACACCACACACACACACGTTCAGTATCTAAACCATACATGCGCACAAATACACACACACATACACACAAGTGCCCATAATCCTAAATGCACGCACACATACGCACGCACGCACGCAAATGTGCACACATACGCATGCACGCACACAAACATGCGCACATACACACACGCGCGTACACGTACATAAACACACACACACACACACACACACACACACACGCACACGCACACACACGCGCACACACACACGCACACACACACGCACACACACACGCGCACACACACGCACGCACCCCAATTTAGCCTTAACGTGATCTGTCTGAGAAAGAGCGAGGGAAGGCAGGCAGCAGTCATGCCAGCAGAAGTGAGAGGAAGATGAGCTGTGGGAATGGAGACAGCACCATGCCACAGCAGTAATGGAGACAGCACAGACGCCATGACAGCAGAAGGCAAGATCAGGCCCACAGAGAAGCGTGCCGGTGCCCATTCCCCCGCCTAATCTCAAACCGGCTGCTGTTTTCACGTCACAAGTCTGAGTGTTCAGAAACCGGACAGTTGGTTTGCGATACAAATAAAAAATAAAAAAAAACAATTGCAAACCGTGACCACAATGTGGACGTCAGCAGGTTCATCCAGGTAACTCATTGTCACATACGGAAAAGTTTAGGGTGTGCTATCAACACGGGTTGCTCACAGGTAGGGCTGGGCGATTCACCCTGAAAAAAAAATCTAGATTTTTTCATTACCAAACTCGATTCACGATTCACGATTCGATTCAATACCCCCCCCCCCCCCCAAAAAAAAAAGCTCTCTAGGCCCCAACGTGGTGTGGGTGTGTGTGTGTTTGTGTGTGAGAGAGAGAGAGAGAGAGAGAGAGAGAGAGATTGACAGAGAGATTGACAGAGAGATTGACAAGTAGGCTCTGTTTGTGTGGCGGTGCCTCTGGTGTGTGTGAAGCCTACTCGGACTGGACCAGTTTATATGGACATGGGGTAGCCTATAGCAGGGGTTTTCAAAGTGGGGCCTGGGGACGCCTGGAGGGGGCCGTGAGAGGATGCCAAGGGGGCCGTGGCAGATTGGCAGGTAAAATAGCAAAATTAATTGAATGACCTAAGAAGCCAAAATAAACTAAAAATAGGCTTAAATCCCAAAGGAATATTTTTTTTCTTTACAATATTTATGTATTGTGCTTTCTGTAGTGCCTGAATGGTCTTAGGAATACACAAACTTTATCAAGGTGTGAGACTGGGTGCACAGAACAAAATAGTGTGGCACGTCCCATGTCAGGGGGGGGGCTTGGCTGTATCTACCTGTATGTGGAGGGCTCATAGTAAAGTTTGGGAACTCCAGGCCAAAATAGCCTAATGTAACTTGTCTGAGAACATTGCTAATAGAAATGACCAATTGGGATTACATTGAAACATCTCAGAGAAAGAACAAAAAATGTGAGGGGTAAACCCTCAGGCACTGTTGAGATTTGTCGTCACGTGCCATCCATCCCCACAATATATTAATGATGCATTATAGTACAGATGTATGTATGGAGGCTCTTGTCCCAGATGAACAAATGTAGCAATTGCCTGCTTTTTCCCATCAGAGCCCATAGTAATGCGTCTGAATACATGTCGATGCATCTGAACACTGCTGCGTTAACACAGCGAAAACATTTTGGAGCAACACCCTAAAACAATGCTTACTTCAAGACGGTAACGTTTGCAAGCCTGAGTAGATTAGATATCGCGTTTCATGCATTTAATCAGACATCAGCGCATTCGCACAGGATCAGAACTAGGCCTAGTTTTACAGCTGGTAATTTCTCCAGACTGCAACAGGTGGTAAAACTGTCGGCGAAGTTTACCGATATCGCCGCTATCTTTACTGACATGGCGCGTTCAGACGCGGTTACTTTACCACAAGTCTCCTAACTAGTCCCGTCCGAGTAGGGCTTTAGAGAGAGGGGGAGAGAGAGAGCGCGCGAGAGTGCTCCGGTTGCTTGGGTGTGTGTGTGTGTGTGTGTGTGAGCGAGAGAGGGAGGGAGAGAGATTCCTTTCAACTCACATATGTTGGTTAAGATCATACAGCTGAGGAAGCAGCGCATCCAAAACTTCAAGCATATGTTGAAAACCTCTCTTCTCTGCCGAATAAATTGGAAGCATATCGTAGTAGGCAGTTCTAGGCTAATTGCATCCGTGATTGCTTTCCACCTTGCGTCACTCTTGTGGTAGGGGTAGAGTAGTTTGTTTAGCATTTTCTCCGCGAGATGTTTTCGTTTCAAATATTGAAACATGCCTGTAGTCCGGCTGCTACGACGTACAGCTTATGACAACACTGTCATTCACAATTTACAAAGTGGTAGGTTGTTTAATTCATCATTGGCAAAACGATTTGAGGTAGTGTCACCTTATTTGAACAGGAGCCCGTATTCCTCACCCGTTTCACTATATTTCTGTCAAACCATTTCACTCACAACGTTTGTTTGTGCATGTAATGGGGGAGGAGACACAGAGAATGCACTAGGTAGGCTAGACCTACGTCTTCGCCAAGTGGCGAACGTAATGCAATGCGCTGTGCGCTTGGGTACATAAACTGACAGATGATTTTTAAAAAAAAAATCGTATAACGCGATTTCTCAAAAAACAAATCGATTTGACGTTCAAACTCGATTTTAAAATCACATCGATTTTTTGCCCAGGCCTACTCACAGGTAAGCACTTTAGTTCCCAGCGTACCGAGTGCAGCAAGGGGCACCAGCACAGTTCTGGTTGGTCTGAAAACAGAGAGAGAGAGAGAGAGAGAGAGAGAGAGAGAGAGAGAGAGAGAGAGAGAGAGAGAGAGAGAGAGAGAGAGAGAGAGAGAGAGAGAGAGAGAGAGAGAGAGAGAGTATGAGTGAGAGAGAGAGATAGAACAAGTAGGAGAGTGAAAGTGTGAAAGTGTGAGATTGAGAGAGCGCAAGAGCGAGAAAGCAAGAAAGAGAAAGGGAGAAGAAAAGACTAGCAGAGGTTTCAGGAGAGAAGGAAGGAAAAAGAGACTGACCAATAGAGAGAACGAGTGTGTGCATGGGTACGGAAAAGAACAAGGGGAAACAGAGAGGTGAATAGAAAGAGTCAAAGAGAAGGGGGATGAGAGGCATGAAGGAAAGAGCGGCCAACAAAGAAGATCGAGTCCGTCAGACTGACGGACAGACAGACAGTCCCTGACTGACAGATTGACATGAAAACGGGCAGAAGAAAGGAGAAAGACAGGCAGACAGACTGACAGAAAGAGAAGAACAGACTGACAGAAAGAGATGATCAGACAGCAAAGAGAAGAGAAGAGAAGAGAAGAGAAGAGAAGAGAAGAGAAGAGAAGAGAAGAGAAGAGAAGAGAAGAGAAGAGAAGAGAAGAGAAGAGAAGAGAAGAGAAGAGAAGAGAAGAGAAGACCCATTAAGATGCAGAGCAGGGCCTGAAGCAGAATCCCCAAAGCACTTTAACCTCCTCGCATCAACTCTGCTCCTCCCCTCACTCTCCACTGCTCCACTCTCTTCTTTCCCCTCTTCTCTTCCTCTCCCCAATTCACCCTTACTCATCCTTCCATTTCTCCCTCATCCACCCTCTCCTCCCCTCAATGATACACGTCATCATTTCATTCCCCTCTTCTCCACTCTATCTTGCACACTGCACTCCTCTCCTCTTCTCTCGCTTCTCTCCCCTCTTCCCTCCATCCTCCTCTCCTCCACACGGCTCTCTTCTCCCCCCTGCTCCACACTCTGCTATGCTGGAGGTAAACAAGGTCAACCCTCCTCTCCACCTCTGCTCATCCGTTGTTCTGGTTGCCTTGCCGTGCCAGACCCACATCGAATCAAGAAGAGATTCGGCATGGAAATTCGCTTCCTGATGACGGAGGTCTAGAGTGGCTAGGCTATTGTTCTAGCCCTGCAGAGCTTCAACTCCTCTCCTCTCTCCTCCAGACTACTCTACTCCACTTGACTGGGGTATATCCAAGGCCAAGACTCCACTACAGCATAAACGCCTCTCGTCTTCTCTTCTCCAGTTCTTCTCCTCTGGCCCACAGTGCTCATACATTGTTCTAGCATTGCACATCTTCGCCTCCTCTGCACCCTGCTCATGAGCAGCCTTGACCTAATGGCCAAGGAGTTGGCCTGTAGATCACAGGGTTGCAGGTTCGAATCCCCACCCTTACCAACCCCTTCCTCCCTCCATGGCTGAAGTGCCCCTGAGCAAGGCACTGATCCCCACACTGCTCCAGGGACTGTAGCCAATACCCTGTAATACCTGTACAGTAAGTCGCTTTGGATAGAAATGTCAGAGAAGTGTAATGCAGTGATTCTCAAACTTTTTCAGGCCGAGGACCACTTTGTCCCCCCAAAATTGTTCAGGGACCACCTGTCAACTGAATTGACAGTTGACGGGTGTTAATTTGACAATGCTAATTTCAATGCAGATCACTTATTTTTACTCACATGTATTATGTGGTTATTTTGATGAAAATACGGCTACAGCTATGCTTATCTTTGTAATAATGTTACAAATATAGCCTACTGCTAGCTTGTGTTGGAAAATTAGAAATCCTCGTACGGACCACCTGAGCTGTGTCGCAGACCACTAGTGGTCCCCGGACCACACTTTGAGAATCACTGGTGTAATGTAATGTAATATAATGTAATGTAATGTACTCTCCTTTCTTTTCCTCTGCTGCGGTAAATGAGTCTCACTCGCTCCCGCTCTCCTTCAGCTCTCTCCTCCTCCCCCATGCACTCTATCCGCATCCCTTCTTCCCACTTGGTCAGGGTTAAATGAGGCCAAATCTACACCCTTCACATCCATTATTTTCCCCTTTTCTCCCTCTCTGGTCTCTCTTACTCCTCTTCACTCGCTACCTGACTCCATTCTTCTCCTCTTGGTCAGGGTGAAAAAGGCATCTCCACTCCAGTAAATGATAGAAGTCCGCAACACTGTTAATGCTCCCAGTAATTTATTTGCACGACGTTTCGGACCTTCGTCCTTTTTCAAGTTTGTTGCACTTGAAAAAGGACGAAGGTCCGAAATGTCGTGCAAATAAATTACTGGGAGCATTAACAGTGTTGCGGACTTCTATCATTTATTTCAGTTACTTTATTTTGTCCAGCACCTGTGCCACTGATGTGCGCGCATTCTCTACCATCTCCTCTCCAGCCCTGCTCATCATTTGCTGGAGCACTGCAAAGGCTATAATACTCCTCTACTTAGCACTCTACCCCCCTGCACTCCCCCAAAACACCGCACACCCTGTTCTCCACTTGGCCAGGGTAAACAAGGCCAAGTCTGCATTACACCTCTGCGCTCATCCGTTGCGCTCTCCTCCTCTCCTTTCCTCTGCACTGATCTGCTCTCTTCCTCACCCCCTGCACTCTCCTCCTCTCCCCTCCTCCAGGGTAAAGAAGGCCAAGACTGCACTAAACCCGTACTCATCCGCTGCTCTGTGCTCTCCTCCTCTCCCCGCCCTCTCCTCCTCTCCTACGGGGAAAACAAGTAAAGGCCATGTCTGCATTCCCCACCTTCTCATCCATCGCTCCTCCACTCCTTTTCGCTCCTCTCCTTTACTCCCTCCCCTCCCCTCCCCTCCTCTCCTGCGGGGTAAACAAGGCCACGTCTGCCCTCCGCCCTCCCCTGCCTCTCCATTTGCTGGAGCGCTGCACAGCCTTTACTCCTGGGCCACAGCAGGTGGGGCAGAGGGGCAGAATTTGGGCCGAGAACGATAAATAATGCATCCATCTCATCCTCCCTCCTTGCCAAGACACACGCACGCACGCACGCACGCACGCACGCACGCACGCACGCACGCACCACCTGAGATTAAAAAGGCCCACATATACCCACACCACTCTCCATGAAAGATTAATAGCCGCAGAGGATTTACATATGTACAGCGCTACTGTTGGCCACCATGCTGTTATTATAATGGTGTGTGTCTGTGTCTGTGTCATCTCTCACTCTGGGGCTGGATCTGTCACTCATATACATAAAAGCTACATCACAAAGTACAGCAGGATAAGCCTCGAACGCACGCACGCACGCACGCACGCACGCACGCGCACACGCGCACACACGCACACACGTACACACGAGAGAGAGAGAGCCAAGCAGAGTAAAAAAGTGACAGAGTGCAGAAGGAGGATGTTTGCAGAGTTTTGTTTTGTATGTGTGTGTGTGTGTGTGTGTGTGTGTGTGTGTGTGTGTGTGTGTGTGTGTGTGTGTGTGTATTGAGATGACAAACACGCACAAAGTAGGGAAGAGAGAGAGAGGGGGGGAGCGAGCAAGCAAGCAAGCAAGAGAGCACTGCTCACAGCAAGTGAGTGAGAGAGAACAGTGGGTGTGTGTTCCTGATGCTGTGTGCGGGAGGAGGATGTTTGCCGAGTGTGTTGTGTTAAGACATACCTAATCCTATTTATAGCCTGACGACGCTGCTATGATGCGACTGGCAATTAGCAAGTAGCACAGCAGCAGGCCCAAACACATCTCCCCATGTTCGTTACAACCTCCAACACATCCCTCTCTCCTCTCCTCTTCACCACCTCTTCTTTATCCCCCATGCATCCCTCTCTCATCTCATCCACTCTCCCCTCCCGCCATCTCTTCCTTATGCCCTGTATATCCCCCTCTTGTTTTATATAATGTCCCCCACATCCCTCTCTCCCCTTCTCCACTCTCCCTCTCCCTCAACCTCTTCCTTTATCACCAATGTTTTCTTCCATGTCGTCTCTGCCTCCCTCCCTCCTCTACTCTACTCCCCCTCCACTCTTCTCCTCTCTACCACTGTCTCCCCTCCCTCCCCTACTATCTCTCCCTCTCCCTCCTCTCTCCCACACATCCCTCCTCTCCTCTCCTCTTCCTCTCCCCATACTGCTTACAACCTCCTCCACACATCTCTCCATCCGCTCCTCTCCTCCACACTTCTCCTTCGCTTTCTCTACAGCATAAGCACTTTCTTCTTTTCCAACTCTCTTCTACTCAGCTGTTTCATTATTTCCCATCCCTCACCCTCTCTCTCTACTTCTACCTCATCCTCCCGTTTGTTACAATGTCCCCTCCGCCCCACTCCTCAATGTCCCCTCCGCCCCACTCCTCAATGTCCCCTCCGCCCCACTCCTCAATGTCCTCCGCCCCACTCCTCAATGTCCCCTCCGCCCCACTCCTCAATGTCCCCTCCGCCCCACTCCTCAATGTCCCCTCCGCCCCACTCCTCAATGTCCCCTCCGCCCCACTCCTCAATGTCCCCTCCGCCCCACTCCTCAATGTCCCCTCCGCCCCACTCCTCAATGTCCTCCGCCCCACTTCTCCGCCCCACTCCGCCGCCCCACTCCTCAATGTCCCCTCCGCCGCCCCACTCCTCAATGTCCCCTCCGCCCCACTCCTCAATGTCCTCCGCCCCACTCCTCCGCCCCACTCCTCAATGTCCCCTCCGCCCCACTCCTCAATGTCCCCTCCGCCCCACTCCTCAATGTCCTCCGCCCCACTCCTCCTCTTCTCCTCCACTCTCTCCCTTCTTCTGGCAACCTGCTCTTCTCTTTTCTCCCCCTACTTCTCCTCCCTCATCATCCTGCTGCCTCACTGTCTGTCTGTCTGTCTGTCTGTCTAGTCTAGGGCGGGCGGGCGGGCGGGCTTGCGGGCAGGGACAGCTGGGCGTTAAGAAAGCTGGGGGTGGGGGGACAAAAGAAAGAAAGCATGGGCAATAGAAAAAGAGAGC
>NC_085880.1:32912765-32925265 GCF_034702125.1 Engraulis encrasicolus
CAGATTTAAGTTTTATTCAGGATGGCATTCTGTTAATTCTGAATGAAATCTCTGATGTAAACGAGGCCAATGGTGGAGAAGAGGTGGTGCTGGGGCCGACTGTAGTAAAACGAGATACTAGGGAAGCAGCAATAGGGAGATGGCAAAAGAGAGAAGACATGGACGAAAGGAAGACAGGAGGGAGGAAGAGAGATGGGTGGAAAGAAAAAAGGGAGGGAAAGAATGAGAGAGAAGATAAAGGAAAGAGAGAGAGAGAAGGGGAGGTGCTGGATGGCTAACGTGCTTACCTAGTGGTGCTGCCACGGACCAAAACACTGCTGCCCCTACTGCTGCTGCTGCACGCACCGTCAGGACCTGGAGACAGAGAGAGAGAGAGAGAGAGAGAGAGAGAGAGAGAGAGAGAGAGAGAGAGGGGGGGAGAGAGAGAGATACAGAGAGGAGAGAGAGAGAGAGAGAGAGAGAGAGAGAGAGAGAGAGAGAGAGAGAGAGAGAGAGAGAGAGGAGGTAGAGTGAGTGAAAGGGGAAGAACAAAGGAACAAAGGGAGAGAAAAGAAGAATAAACTGTATGAATAAATGCAGTCTGGAGGGAGGGCAGTGGAATAAATCCTGTCCTCAGCAATCTACCAGCACTGACACCCTCCGCCTCTCGCCTGGCTGGCCGGCCAGACAAGCAGGGCGGAAACAGTGTGTGTGTGTGTGTATGCAAGTGTGTGTGTGTGTGTGTGTGTGTGTGTGTGTGTGTGTGTGTGTGTGTGTGTGCAAGTGAATCTCTGTTTGAGTGTGAGTGTGAGCAAGTGAATCTCTGTTTGAGTGTGAGTGTGAGTGTGTGTGTGTCTGTGTGTCTGTGTGTGTGTGTCTGTGTGTGTGTGTGTGTGTGTGTGTGTGTGTGTGTGCGTGCGAGAGAGAGAGAGAGACAAAGCCTACCGGGCCCCTGTGCCTGTGGAAAGGCTCAGCTTTATTAGCCACGCGTGTGTTTACTGATATAACATTATTCTATTGGCCTCACAGCTATTTATGGACAGACTGAGAGAGGGTGGGAATGTAGTTTGTGTGTGTACTGTGTAGGCCTGTGTGTGTGTGTGTGTGTGTGTGTGTGTGTGTGTGTGTGTGTGTGTGTGTGTGTGTGTGTGTGTGTGTGTGTGTGTGTGTGTGTGTGTGTGTGTGTGTGTGTGTGTGTGTGTGTGTGTAATGCACTGCAGCAGCGCAGGGAGGAAACAGTGACAACAGCAATAACAATAATAACACGCATAATTTGATTTCTATTGTGTGTGTGTGCCTTTGCCAACCGCTCCGAGAGAAACGCCACAGGACGTAAACAACGATCCACCCTGAATTAGCCACATACAAGCAAGCAAGCCAGCACAAACACGCACACACACGCTAACAAACACTGGCAGCACAAGTGTGACGGCTGATAAAAGTAAAGCCTTTTCTCAGGCTTTAAAAAAGTAAAGCGTTTTCCCTCTCCTCTCTTTCGTCCAGCTTTTCCTCACCCCTCTCCTCTTCCTCTGTTCATCCAGCACACTCCACCCAGGCAGGCCACAGTCTTATTATTCCTGTGTGTATTATTCTACTCTCCAGTGTATTGTTGCTCCGTGCACCTGTTTATTATTTCCAACCCTTTGCATGTGTGTGGTCACAGGTAGAGATAAGTAAATCACCCACACACACAAAGGTCCGGAAGCAGTATTAACACACACACACACACACACACACACACACACACACACACACACACACACACACACACACACACACACACACACACACACACACACACACACACACACACAATTATGGAAGGAGCAACAGCGCACGTACGTACATACACACACGCGCACCACCCATGCACACACAAGTTGAAAAATGGGGATGGAGGTAGGGGTGTGCGATCTGACGATATTATACCGTGAAAGACGAGCAGGAGTGGAGAATCGCAGGCGATCTACCAAATTTGAGAAATCGTATAGATCGCCATACCGCGCAATGTTTTCTGTTTAACGCTGGTTCCCGCCGATGCGACAGACGTAGGCATAGAACTGTCCAATCACAGCGAGCTGTGTGTCCTGATACTTTCTTTCACGCATCCATGTTGTGTTTGTAAGCGCTAAAAGCCGCGTGGACAACCATGGCTGAAAGCCAAGCCGAGGAGGAGTTGGTTAAGAAGAGGAAATCCACCTCTGTAGTCTGGAATTGGTTCGGGTTTTCTCCCACTGATGAAGAACAAACGTCCGTGATATGTAAGATGTGCAGAGAAGACGTGAGAACGTCCGATGCCAGTACAACGAATTTATTCAAGCACTTGAAAAGTAAGCACCCCAAGGAACATGCCGAAAGTGAAACGATGCGAGCGGCGCTGCCAGCCACCTCCAAAGCTGCGGCCTCGGTGGAAACACCAAAGCAAACTACTCTAACCCAGGCATTTCAAAAAGGAACCCCGTATGATAAGACCAGTAAGCGGTGGAGAGAGGTAACAGACGCTATTACATACCATCTAGCTAAGGACATGGTCCCTTTCGCGACAGTGGAGAACGAGGGATTTAAACGCCTGATCAAAGTCCTAGACCCCCGCTATGCGATACCAGGCAGGAAGTTTTTTTCCAACACTGCAATGCCACGTTTATACACAGAGTGCAGAGAGAAGCTGGGACACAAAATTCAAAAAGTGCAGTTCTTTGCAACAACCAGTGACCTGTGGTCTAGCCGCACATCCGAGCCTTATTTAAGCTTGACCATTCACTATATCGATAACTGGAAGCTCTGCAGTGCGACTCTGCAAGCAACGTACTTCCCAGATGATCACACGGGGGAGCTCATCGCGCAAGAACTGAGGGACTCACTAGAAAGTTGGGGACTCCGTGAGGAGAACATGTCCTGCATGACTACAGACAGTGGGGCCAACATGGTGAAGGCCCTCCAACTTAACAACTGGACTCGTCTTCCCTGCTTTGGGCATAGGCTGCATCTAGCCATTGGTGAGTAGAACTAAACTTAATACATGAATAATGCATGTCTGTTAAAATGTTTTCAATATTTATCTGGAACAGATTATTAAAAAAAAACTGTTGGGATTTCTATGATTAAATGTTTCTTCACATATGATAACAATAATAATAATACAATTATTATTAACATGTGATGATGATGATGATGATAAATAAATAATTCTGAATGAAAAATGTGAGCATTGCAACACTTTCATGTTAATAATTAATGGCAGATTAAAATGTTCATTTTGTTATTTTGGTTTAGTTCTGTCATTGCATCTGGGCTGGTTTTTAAAATGAAATATTGTGTGCTCTTCTTTTGTAGAAAACAGTGCCAAAGACCATCGAGTTGTTCGTGTGACATCTGTCTGCAAAAAAGTGGTCAGTGCATTCTCCTTCAGCTGGAAGAAGAAGAGGGATTTGGCTCAAACTCAAACAGAGCTGAAACTCCCACAAAAGAAACTCAAAACAGAGTCACCAACCAGATGGGGATCCAGACTTGCCATGATGGAGAGGGTGTTGGAGCAAGAAAGTGCCATCTCCCAGGTCCTCAAAGCTGACAGGAAGACGCGGCAGTTGGCTCCATCATGGCAAGATGTTGAGGTCATGGAATGTGTGAAGAAGGCCCTCGGCCCTCTGAGGGACTTCACTGATGCGCTGTCTGGGGAGGATTACGTGAGCGTGTCATATGTGAAGCCAGTCCTGCACCTGCTCAAAGTGAACATCCTCGAGCCAAGTGAAGAGGACATAGAGCTGACTAACACAATGAGGACAACAATCCTGAGCTACCTCAACGACAAGTATCAGGACCCCACCACTGATGCACTGCTCGACATGGCTTCGCTTGTGGACCCCAGGTTCAAGAGGCAGTACATTGCTACAGAAAAGACGGAGGAAATACAAGCCAAAGCTGTTTCTGAGATCGAGTGCTTATTGAGCACACAACAGCATTCACTGCCCACCTCCACTTCACAGAATGATCCTGAGACAGAATACCAACCCCCACCAAAGAAGGCAAAGAAAAAAACATTAGGAAGCCTTTTCAAAACCTCAGGTTCTGCAGCTGACACAACAGGTCCCACCCCATCTCTGAGAGAGGTAATCGAGGCTGAAATGAAGGCCTATCTTTCCACCCCAAATGCAGACAGTGAGATGGATCCTCTGGAATGGTGGAAAGTCCACGAGGTAAATTTTCCCAGAGTAAGCAAACTAGCGCAGAAATACCTGTGCATCCCAGCCACAAGCTCTCCCTCGGAGAGAGTGTTCAGCACAGGTGGGAACATCGTGACTTGTCAAAGGGCTACTCTAAAGCCAGACAAGGTGGACAAATTGATTTTTCTGTCAAAAAATCTGTGACGGGGAAACTGAATTTCCCCTCTTTATCAGGAGGAGCACCCTGATATTTCTTTGCACTAGAGTGTTGCACTACTTTTTGCTTTGGACATTTTTTTTAAAGCGATTTTGTTATTTTGATAAGCATGTAAGTTGATTTTAAATCATGTGAATATAGCCAGCAACAGTTTGTGTACTTGAACATTTCATATTTTACTTTCTCTTTTATATTCTAAGAGAATGCACTTTATCAGAGTGAGAATGTTCTTTTTATCAGAATGATGTTCATTTTTATCAGTGAGAATGTTTACTTCATCAGTTGGGATGTTTAGTTTATCACAGTGTTTCTCACTTTGTCCCAGTGATTTTACAGACTTAGTAGTCTTCACTTTTATTTTGTTGTTTTGAATCATATTCCAATAGTGCACTTTATCAGCGTTGTGTGTTTTTTACATTTTATTTTGTTCACAATGTTTGCAATATCGTTCATTAAAATCTTCTGAGAAAGAAAGCTTTGTAGCCCCGTTTTTTTTTTTTTTTTTTTGAATATCGTGATAAAATATCGAAATCGTGATCTCATGCAAAAATATCGTGATACAATTTTTTTCCCATATCGCCCACCCCTAGATGGAGGGATGGAGAAACAAAGGGCTAGAGAAGAGAGGGGCATCCCTGGATACCAGTAAAGGAGGACAGGATCAGGGTCGGCTGCTGCGCTTGGTTAGAGGACAGAAATGGGTTTAGGATCGCCCTTTTCCTCTCTTGTCCTGTCCTCCCATACGCTTAGCTTCTATATCCTGCACAGCAACAGTGCATCTGTAAGCATAGTCGCGTTTGTGTCCATGTGTGTGTGTGTGTCCGTGTGTGTGTGTGTGTGTGTCCGTGTGTGTCCGTGTGTGTGTGTGTGTGTCCGTGTGTGTCCGTGTGTGTCTGTGTGTGTGTGTGTGTGTGTGTGTTGGCCTTGGTAGGCAGTGGGCTCCATAGGTGTCAAATGCCGTCTGTGCTTCTTCGGCAGTAAGTCGTGGCTAAGCATATAATCACACTACAGATGGGGAGAGAGAGAGAGAGAGAGAGAGAGAGAGAGAGAGAGAAAACGACAGACAGACAGAGAGAGATGACAAGTGCATGAAAGCTGAGAGAAAAATAAGCGTGATACAGACCGAGAGAGAGAGAGAGAGAGAGAGAGAGAGAGAGAGAGAGAGAGAGAGAGAGAGAGAGAGAGAGAGAGAGATAGAGATAAAGAGAGAGAGACGCGGGAGAGTCGCCGGAGAGCGAGAGAGGCAGAAGTCATTGGCCTGCTATATATTCCAGTGGGTGGCCTCACCCCGCAACCCCAACACACCACACACACACACACACACACACACACACACACACACACACACACACACACACACACACACACACACACACACAGACACCTACACACCGTGTGCCATTTCCGCGCTGGAGGCGAGAGGTTGGCTGCCCCCATCGCACCGCTGTATTTCCAGGGAGATGGATTTCAGCCCCGCCATCAGATAACAGCCCAAAGTACTGCACACAGCTAGAATAGCATCGTGTGTGTGTGTGTGTGTGCGTGTGTGTGTGTGTGGCTACTGAGTAAACACATCCTGGACAGAATTTAATTTAGAAAGAAAGGGAGAGGGAGAGAGAGAGAGAGAGAGAGAGAGAGAGAGCGAGAGAGGGTGGTAGATTGAGAGAGGAAGCACGAGAAAGCGAATGAGAGAAACAGTGTGCGAGAAAAAAATAATAAAGAGGGCGCAAGCGAGAGAATGTAGAAAATGAATTGACAGTTTTTGTTCATTCCAGTCTTTTATAGACACTCTCAGTCTTGTGGCGTAAATAACAATAAAAGCCAACACAGAGTCAATAAAGACTGACACACACTTCATCTCTGTTGATGTGGCATTGCCATGGAAACCCCTCCGTCTTGACGTGAAGAGAAGACAGGGGGGGGGAGCTGCTTTAACCCGCCCCCCCCCCCCCCCCCCCCCCCCCCCCCCCCCCCCCCCCCCCCCCCCCCCCCCCCCCACACACACACGCACACACCCCTATAGACTCATCAAGGCTCCCGTCACTGACACAGACAGCCTTGCTTTTATTCAATTCTCTCAAGAGCTTCTTTTACACGCCTTTCAAAAGACTTCAAATTAATCCATTTCAAGTCTTGATGTATTTGTGTTTTGTTTCTTTTTTATCTTAGTTATGTCCTGGCATGATTGGAAATCTAAGTTTCCTCCGCTTGAAGACTTTTTTCAGAAAAATAAGAGCATCTTATAACTGCTCACAGGCACTTGGGCCCAATTGAGACAAGCCTCAAAAGGAAAGGAACTGACAAACAACAAAGCTGAAGGCAATTTTTCAGGCAACAGCTAAAAGAAACTTCGATTCCATTTCAAGCTAATTAACTTCCCAAACACTTCCCTTATTTTCCCAAAGTTTTGAAAGTGTATGAATTGGGAATTCTGGAGTCAAGACTGTTTTCTTTTTGGGGAAGGTGGAAACAATGTTTATCTGTGCAACAGAGGCAGTAGTAAATGGGGCTGTCTATTGTGCAGTCACCACCTCATGTCTACTCATATTAGAAGATTCTCAAAAATCTTTTTCCGAAACCAGTCAAAAAGCCTTGTAGATGTTAATGTCACCAGCCACACATTCTCATTGTGTGACAAGTAGTTGGTCTCTTACAAGCCAAAGTGAAATTTCACATGCATTTTCCCGGTTGGCCAGCGTTAATTTAGAGCCCTGATCATAACCAAGAGTAATGGTTCTACATGTCAATATTGCAACAAAGATCAATTCCGCATCAATTACGGTCTCCTAAATGGGGGCATGAGTTTTTACATTTGAATTCACATTGAATAGAACTCCTCGAGGGGCATGGCAGCTCATAAACATCCAGCTTAGAACCTTACGTCATATTGGTCGCTTTATGACTCTACATTCTCTGTCTATCTCTTCTTCCTCTGCCTTCCTGCTTTTTCTTCCTCTCCTCTATACCTCTCCTTTTAAATCTATCTCTAACAATGTTTTTTTTCCCATTTGTTAAGCACTTTGAGTTACATGCCTTGTATGACACAGTGCTATACAAATACAATTATTATTATTATTATTATTATTATTATTATTATTATTATTATTATTATTATTATTATTATTATTATTATACATATGCATGGAACTTGAATATATTTCACATGGGCAGGTTGTGTTTTGGGTGGGGAATTTAAATGACGGCGCATGACATGTCAACATGTCACAGTTGGAACCAGGTTTCGCACACTGAGAACCACGTCTGAGGCTGTTAAAAAACAGTGCGCCCCTTCAACAGAATTTGGGCGGAGAAAAGACAAACAAAAGGTAGCGCCACTCTTCAATGGAACGCAGGGACTCTTCTACCCGCGCTAACGATTAAGGGCCTATTGATTCCGAAACAAACGCCTTATGAACTGTTTACGTCTCCGTGGTGTGGCAACAACATACATTTCGTATTGTGACTGATCACTCAATTCTGCTGTAGTTATCTAGCCTGATTATCATCGACGTTCAAATCTCTTCGAGACTTGGTCTGACCAAGAGCATAACAATTAACGTTTCCCAAACGGCATGGTTGACCTGCCTCCCTTGGTTTGCTTATGGTTGTTTGCTTATCGACAAAGTGGGAGGAGTTCCCGTATTTGCGGGAACTCAGAAAGTACTTGCATTGCTCTTGACCTGACTAGTTGCAACGCTGAAAGTGTTGCGTCACTAGGAGGGCACAGCCTGGCTAGTTCTTATTAGGGATGTTAACCGGTAACTGTTTAACCGATAGTCGACCGGATCAATGTTAACCAGTTAACATTTTCTGCCACCGGTTAACCGGTTGTAATAATAATAATAATTAAGTGAACGCTGTATAATTTAAGATTATTGGTTAACCGGTTAACCACCGGTAAATGAGTCTCAGTAGCCGGTTAAGAGTTTTTTCAATTTTCGCCATCCCTAGTTCTTATCACACATCTCAATGATATGATGTACTTAAAATGTTACCAACTCATACCTCAGTTGTATCATACAGCGACGCTAATGATACAGACCAAGAGAGAGCTCAAAGGAAATAGCGATGCCAAAAATATAATGTGGAGTGTTTCCTAACACATCCTCCTTCACGGTGTGAGGCGAGGGGCTTAATTGGCTTTCATGTCATGGAGATGATGCAGCAAGATACGGCGGGAAATACTGTTATTAATTCTCACACCACACATTTACACACACACACACACACACACACACAGCATACAAACACACACAGCACGCTTATTCTCACCCCTACCCCTCTCTTTCTCTTTCCTTCGCTGTGGTGCTCCCAAGGAATGCTTACTTTAAAGAATGTGGGTGTTTTTATAAAAACCCAGCACGATTGAGTGAGGAAGCAAGGGGAAAGGACAGCGTGGCCACCTCCCACACACACACACACACACACACACACACACACACACACACACACACACACACACACACACACACACACACACACACACACACACACACACACACACACACACACACACACACACACACACACACACACACACACACACACACACACACACACACACCTCCTGCATCTTACTGAGCCCCACCACTGAAGAGCACTTCCAGGGAAAATAAATTACTGGTGTCAGTAGGGAATTATAACCAAGCTGAACCCCACAGCCTGGCCTCTGTCTGACCACGGTGTGTGTGTGTGTGTGTGTGTGTGTGTGTGTGTGTGTGTGTGTGTGTGTGTGTGTGTGTGTGTGTGTGTGTGTGTGTGTGTGTGTGTTGGAGGGGGTCTGATGCCAGAGCTGCAGGATTTATGGGCACTGGTGACTAAGGAGCTGATAATTACATTTTGTGTGTGTGTGTGTGTGTGTGTGTGTGTGTGTGTGTGTGTGTGTGTGTGTGTGTGTGTGTGTGTGAGAGAGAGCGCAGGCGCGCGCGCGCGTGCGTGCGTAAGATGATACCCTCTTGCAAACATGGTGTATCTCTGGTCAGAGGGAGACTGGGAGAGCCAAGCTGGGAGGCAATGGGCTGGTGTTGGAGGAGAGGATGTAAGGCAAGACTTTAGAACTCTGTACATCCTGCATCAGTGAACAATGGCATCATTAAGAGCAATCACCATCTTGTGCGTACAAACACACACAAAACCACTCTACACACCCTCACAACATGTGACATTAATGACAACTAGTATCTGTGCATACATACAAACGCTCACACATAGAAAATGTCTGATTTGCAGTACAATTTGCACTCCCTGTAAAAAGAACCTTTAATGACATGCAATCAGAAATGAAAGAAGCATGCAGTGAGGGTTCGTTTAGTGCATTGTGCCTGTTTAACAGCACACCAGGAAAATGCAGACCCATTTCTCACTCACACACACACGGGAGCTCAAGCAGAGAAGGCTAAGCTGTTACAAGACCACTGCCCAGCAAGAGCTGAATTACAGAAGAGCAAAAAAGGGGAAAAAAGTCAAGTCAGGGAGTTATTTTTTATACAGTATTATTTATATATAAAAAAATACTGGCATCAGTTTCCTTAGTTACCGGCTCACAGTACAAGAGCTGATGGCTTGAGTGGCTCTTAATGGCTGAGGCTTGGAGGAAAGTGAGCACTACTCCTGTACCTCATAAAAAATAAATAAATAAATAAACAAACAAATAAACAAACAAACAAACAAAATCATTCAACATGCAACAACAAAAAAATATACTGTACTGCCCGACTGTGATGGAGCGAGCGTCAGCACTGAATGTCATGCCAACGAGCAGTGGGGAATTGTGGGTGTGCTAGCTTTGACCGTCACACTCTATGCTGTCACGGTCTACATGCTCATTTGGTACCCTGGAGGTTCAAGTTCGTAACTGGGCAAGTTCGCAACGCGACAACTTGGGCCAAACTGGGGGGGGGGCGTGGCTCAGTAGACTAGTGCGCCGTACCATTATGCGGGGGACCCAGGTTCGATTCCGGCCCCTGGTTGTCTCCTGATCCTTCTACATCTCTCTCTCCTCACTCATTTCTCACCATCTCTCTCACCATCCTCTCCAATTCATGGATGAGTAAAAGCCCAACAAATATATTTTTTAAACAACAACAACAACAAAAAACATGGGCTGAGCTGGGCTCTATAAGCCAGAAAACATTGGGCCGGGTCACGTAGACGTCAATCCTCACAAAAAAACCAAAACAGACATATTTATTACTAACGCACCAAGGGATCTGACCATGACCTCAACCAGTCAGTCAGTTAGTCCAGCTGGGCCTGCCTGTAGCTAAGCCAGAGCACAGGGCCAGACCTCTGCCTCAGTCCATCACTCAGAGGTTCAGAGGAGGGTAAGAATTATATTTGCGTGTGTATGTGAGCCTGTGTGTGTGTGTGTGTAGTGCCTGCTAGTGCTTCATGCATTAGCCTAGGCTGTAAGTAAGTACACCTGGGAGAGGCGAGTGGGGTAGCGCAGCGTGGGGGTAACGTATCGTGGTAAGAGTAGGAGTAGGGGGGTGGGGGTGGTGGGGCCCTGGGTGGGGTGTTGGTCAAGCCTGGCCCAGCTGCTTCCTGCCAGACAGGAAGTGGTGCCCCTCCGGCTGGAATGAGGTCATCACCGGGAGACAGAAGCGGAAAGGAAAGCAGAGTGAAGGAGAGAGATTTGCTGCAGCAAAAGAACTGTTGTGGGGCCGTGTGTGTGTGTGTGTGTGTGTGTGTGTGTGTGTGTGTGTGTGTGTGTGTGTGTGTGTGTGTGTGTGTGTGTGTGTGTGTGTGTGTGTGTGTGTGTGTGTGTGTGTGTTGTAGGAGCTTTTTAAAATCTGACAAACCCACTCCAGGCTGTCATTCGTGTGTGTGTGTGTGTGTGTGTGTGTGTGTGTGTGTGTGTGTGTGTGCGTATGTGTGCGTGTGTGTGTGTGTGCGAGCGCGCGCAACTGTCTGTGTGCGTGTGCGTGTGCGTGTGTGCGCGCGCGCATGTGTCTGTGTGCGCGTGCGAGTGTGTGTTTTGAGCTTGCCGGCGGTTTGTCATCCTTTGGTCTGTGTTTACAGGCTACAGAGGTGAACATGATGCAGCTATTCCCTCTTTTGATGCTTTTGTGGACAAAAAAGGTAGGTGTGTGTGTGTGTGTGTGTGTGTGTGTGTGTGTGTGTGTGTGTGTGTGTGTGTGTGTGTGTGTGTGTGTGTGTGTGTGTGTGTGTGTGTGTGCGTGTGCTCTGCTAAGATGCAGTTCAAACAGCACTGATGGCTTGGGTGACGGCTTGCTATTTCTGTCCGTTTCAAAAAGAAGAGAGAGAGAGAAAAAAAGAAAGTATGAAGACGTCTTGCTTGGCGAATGAGTCATCACTATGGTAACGACGAGAGACACAGGTCCCCATCCTCCAAGCAACAGAACAGTGTGTGTGTGTGTGTGTGTGTGTGTGTGTGTGTGTGTGTGTGTGTGTGTGTGTGTGTGTGTGTGTGTGTGTGTGTGTGTGTGTAGGGCAGTGTCAGCACCTCTCTGATGGGTTGCATTCAAAATGGGTTTCGGGTGGAAAGACAACACGCACGCACGCAAGCATACACACAAGCAAACGTGTGCACGCACACGCACACACTTCTTACGGGATCTTCAGCATGTTGCTTTTATCAGTTAAAAGAAAGAGAGAGATGCTTAATGGGACATACACAAAATTATTTCTGTGTACACACTAAAAGAGACAATGTTAAGTCTGCTCTGTGTGTGTGTGTGTGTGTGTGTGTGTGTGTGTGTGTGTGTGTGTGTGTGTGTGTGTGTGTGTGTGTGTGTGTGTGTGTGTGTGTGTGTGTGTGTGTGTGTGTGCAGACGCCTGTGTGTGTGCGTGTGTAGACGCATGTGTGTGTAGACGCCTGTGTGTGTGTGTGTGCAGACGCCTGTGTGTGTGTGTGTGTGTGTGTGTGTGTGTGCAGACGGCTGTGTGTGTGTTTGTGCAGACGGCTGTGTGTGTGTTTGTGCAGACGCCTGTGTGTGTGTGTGTGTGTGCAGACGCCTGTGTGTGTGTGTGTGTGTGTGTGTGTGTGTGTGTGTGTGTGTGTGTGTGTGTGTGTGTGTGTGTGTGTGTGAAGGACAGCCGTGCAGATGTAATGACTATGGACAGGGCTTAATGGAGCGAACCCAGTAGCTCTTACCCCTGAGACTGATGGAAGGAGAGAGAGC
>NC_085880.1:32930265-32942765 GCF_034702125.1 Engraulis encrasicolus
CACACACGCACACACACGCCTGGCTTTGCTCATATGGGGTTTGGATGAGACATGCTTTGAGAGTGTTTATTTTAGGGTTTTCACATGAATAAACTCTGCATCATTTCACACTAACACACACACTGAGGAAGCACAGATCAGATTCAATGTTCGGCCTAGAGATTGACCTTTTGAGATAAATGTTTAAACAGAGAGAAAAAAAAACATTAATTGTTGGATGATTTAAGTCCAATGGATAAAAAAGATTTGCCAATGGATGATACTCTTGTGGTAATAGACATCAGTTGAATTAGTAACTTTCTTTTCTTGGTAGCAGACTTATCTTTCCATTTTGTTATCTTGATAGTTGAGCTTGTGTTCCAGTTGATGGCTTCAACGCAGAACAAGACCATGAGAAGGTGGACAGCACAGCACAGCACAGCATTAATATTCATCTTATTGTGTGTTTATATACTCTCATTATTACAGGGCAAATTGTAATACCCAAAGGCCAATTTAGAATAAACAAATGCTGCAAATAGCCAAGCGACACAGTCCTGAATGTGTGTGCTCAGTACACAGACACACAAAAAACACTTTACAAAAGGCCTCTGACATGTCTCTTCAAAAAAGAGAACGCAATGTGCACACACAAACACACACACACAAACACACACACACACCACAAGCACGCGCACAACTCCCTTCTCAAACCAGCTATCGTAAAAACTGGGGAAAAATAGGTAGAGCCTGTAATTAAATTTGTTGAGCTCTTGAGTACGCTCATAAAAATAATAAAAAAAACAAGAGGCAATGTGCATGCACAGGAGGGGACCAACATACAAACATACACAAGTACACATGCACATACACACACCCAGACAAACACAAGGACACACAAACACACAGGGACAGACAGGCAATGTGCACGCACAGGGGGAGGCAAACAAACGTGCGCGCATACACGCCGACAGTACACACACACAAACCCAGGGACAGACACACAGACAGATGCGCCAGCACAAAGACACGCGTACACGTACACACACAGGCAGCATAGCCAAATATTTATCTAGCTCCCTCCCACCTTCATCTGTGTCTGTGTGGGACAGCTGCTATGAACACCAGCACAGCGTAAATCAAACAACCCCCTCCAACACACACACACACACACACACACACACACACACACACACACACACACACACACACACACACACAGCCCTTCTAAAAACTCGACACACAAACACACCCCCCAACCCTCCCCTCCAAAACACACAGAACACCCTGCCAAACACACAGCTCCGGAACAACAAACACAAACAGCATGCCCTGCCCCATGCTCAACCAAAACAATCTTTCAATGGAATAGTATGTGAAGCAAGTAACCACACACACACACACACACACACACACACACACACACACACACACACACACACACACACACACACACACACACACACACACACACACACACACACACACACACACACACACACACACACACACACACTATGTTCGTACACTCTGAAACACAAACACAGACTGCATAGTTCTATCACAAGTAGTCCGTATCCATGTGTGGTCCGGTCACTCCACTGCTTAAGTGGTCACCACGCATGACGCGGCAGCACACAGAACCCCGTCTGCTCCAGTTCTTACAGACGGTGGGTGGACATGAACTAAGTTATAGCTGGAAACAGGAAAGAATCACAATAGCGTCACCACTACATACATGACACCTAGTTGGGTCACATGTTTATCCAAAGCTACTTAGTTATTTAGGTGCACATTATTGGTTACAATCCCTGGAGCGATGCGGGGTGTGCTTTGCTCAAGGGCATCACCATTACCAAACTGGTTACCTACCAGCAGCCCTTTAATCCCAACCAGCTCTTTAACTATTTTATCACCCAGTGAGCAGACGGAACGTCTTCTGATTGGCTGAGCAGGTGTCCTTTATTCCCCAGTAGCAGGACACCTATGATGTCATGCGGGCGTCCAAGTTACTTCTTTTAAACTTTCTGGCGAAGTGCCGTTACTAGTTCTATCGCATCTGGTTGTCTAGTCAAGACCGCGTCGTTAGTTCTATCGCATCTGGTTGTCTAGTCAAGACCCCGTTACTAATTCTATCGCATCTGGTTGTCAAGTCAAAAACCCAGTCGTCAATTCTATCGCATTTGGTTGTCAAGTCACCCCAACATTCTGTGCGCGTCCTTAGCCTACATGTCTCCGATAGAGGCGCGTCTCACTAGATTAGCAACGTACCAAGCGCAGTGGTGAATCTACCTTCTCACGAAGCCTTAGATCAACATATTAATAAATTAATACTTAAATGCTGGTAACCGGGTGATAAGCGGAATAGCGGCCTTCGAGGTGTCCCGATATCAAGGGAAAATGGACTTGGCGAAGCGAACAGCCCTTCGGCTGCGCCGTCGGGCTGTTTAGAACGCTTCGCCTCGTCCATTATTTCCCTTGATATCGGGACACCTCGTCGTCCGCTATTCCATACATAAGGACCATCATGATCATCATCATCATCATCATCATCATCATCACAGGCATCCCCTCCACCAGCGGTCCCCAACCTTCTTTTCTTGTGTGCCCCCTCAGCTATTTTGTACCCCCTCATTCATGCTCTATGTCTTCATTCATTGAGTGTGACGACACGGCAACACTCTGCTTCACGCCAGCGTCATAGTCGTGATGCAATGGTGTCATAATAGTGTCAAAATAGTGTCATAACACAGTCATCGTGGATGAATCATAAACATAATGCCAATGTCATTAACGTTTTTTTGGTCACGAAAAGTTCAAACACTGCTTGGGCTGTCTTTACTATAACTGAATATCACTTCATGGCAACAATCATAAAATGTTTATGACATTGACATAATGTAAATGACACGTTACGACACTGTTGTCATACGTGTAAGTTAAGTGTGACCGACAATACTCCATGTGTGTTATTACACATGACTGAACATGCAAGCACACTGCAGGGGGTAAGTGGAAAGTGAATGCCCTACACTTATGAACTCTGGGCCTTGGCCACTCATCACTGACCGGACGTTCCATCGTGTCGCATTGCTTAGCCTGTTCCACCAACAGTCTGTTCTACGCTGATATCCAATCACAAGTGGACGTCTTCAAGGATAGACCGATATTTATATCGGTATCGGGCCGATATTTGCATATTTTAAGTGTATCGGTATCGACCGATACGTGTGTGGTTTTGGCCGATACGCAATATTTATTATTTTATGTCATTCAGGTTTTTTTTTTTTAAAGCACCAAGACACTTCATTTTTTTATTACTTGATTCTTAGACATTACTTGATTGTTAGAGTGGGTGTTTAAATGTTACAAGTTCTACCTCAATTTGATAATGCTAAAGGAATGTTCATTTTCACTTGAGACCTGGAAAATTTGTCATTTTTTAACCCTTTTTTTTACCCATATCAGCCCCAAATATCGGGTATCGGAAATCGGGTATCGGCCAAGGGTGATGAAAAAAAAAAATCGGTATTGCATCGGCCATTAAAAAACCTGTATCGGTCGACCCCTAGTTCTTAATGCCCGTCAGCTGTCTTGATCCACGTAGAAATTTGATTTGTGGCAGGGCGGAGGGCGGACTGGTTATTCGCATCAGACTTAATGCGCTTAAATGCTGATGGGAACCGTTTAAGGGGAGTGTCGCCTCCGCTCCTCCCTTCCGCAATGCTCCACCATAGCTGCTCTGTGCTGGGGTGGGTTTAGTGTGAGCTGGTGTGTGTGTGTGTGTGTGTGTGTGTGGTTAGTGGACGAGTGCATGTGAGAGAGTTTGAGCAAGCCTCTAAGTGTGTGCCGCGTAAGCTTGTCAGTTTCAGTTTGACTGTGTGTGTGTGTGGGTGTGCCTCTGTGTGCGCCTGTAAGTGTGTGCCTGTGCGTGCCTGTGTGCGTGTGTGCGTGTGTGTAAAAATCCTCTGCAGAGCGGAGGAGAGGAGAGGAGAGGAGAGGAGGAGGGGGAGCATGATCAGAGGCTTCTTACAGATGGCTCACGTTTAATAATTAAGCGATGAAGGAGCAATGAGTCATGAATTATTAGCTGCTCGCTAAAGTCTGCATACAAATGCTGCAAGCAACCGAGGGTGAAAAGGGGGAGGAATCGCTTAAATGTGGCGCTCTGTGTGTGTGCGTGTGTGTGTGAGTGAGTGAGCACTTTTGCCATCCAGTAAAAGTGTGTAAGAGCATGATTTTTAGAAAAAAGAAAACAGAAGCGCACACACACACACACACACACACGCGCACACAAACACGCGCACACACACGCGCGCGCGCACACACACGCAAGCACACGCGCACACACACGCACGCACACACGCACGCACACACGCACGCACACACGCACGCACACACGCACGCACACACGCACGCACACACGCACGCACACACGCGCGCACACACACACACACACCCCAACCTGCGTGGTCACGCTGTGCTGGAAGTTAATATTGCGCTGCTGATGCGTCTATCTTTACCCTCACCTGCTGGGATGAGAATTGCTCTCAGCTGGGGAAGCCAGAGTGCTGAAACTCAGCCACTTCTCCACACCTCTCCTTTTTCTCTCCTCTTCTCTCCATCGCTCAGTCTCTCTCTCACTTCTTCATACCACCTCTCCTCTCTCTTTCCCCCTCTCCATCTTTCATTCGCACCTCCTCTCCACTTTTCTAACTTTCAGTCACTCTCTCAGTCAATCTTCCTCACTTGTCTCCTCTTTGCAGCCTCTCTCACTCACTCGTTCTCCGTCCATGCCTCTTTTCCCTTTTCTCTCTTCCGCTCACTCTCCATCTCTCCGTCCACCACACTTATATGCGCCACCCGTCCTCTCTGGATTGCTCTGTCCCTCACTCACTGTCCACCTCTCTTCTACTTCTCCTCTATCTCCTCCCCCCCTCTCTCACCATCCCCCTCACTTATTTGCGCCACCTCTCCTCTTCTCTGCATCACTCCATCCCTCACACTCTCTCCCCTTCTCCTTTTCCTCCTTGAGGGTCTCTGAGGGGAAAACTGTGAGTGGATGAGTGAGCCAGGTGAAAGGAAGTGGCACTCTCTCCATCTTTCTGCCGTTCTCTTTTATTGCCTTCACTTCCTCCATCTCTTTCCGCCCTACCCCTTCTTTCCCTCTTTCATTCTCTCTCTCTCTCTCTCTACCACTTCCCTTTCCTTTGCCCGACTCACTTCATCCACCCACTCCACTCTCTCTTGAGCACAACTAACACCCTCACTTCCTTCCAGTCTCGCCACATGACACACATGGGAGGATCGAGAGAGTGTGTGTGTGTGTGTGTGTGTGTGTGTGTGTGTGTGTGTGTCTGCGTATAAGTGTGTGTGTCTGCGTAGAAGTGTGTGTGTGTGTGTGTGTGTGTGTGTGTGTGTGTGTGTGTGTGTGTGTGTGTGTGTGTGTGTGTGTGTGTGTGTGTGTGTGTGTGTGTGTGTGTGTGTGTGTGTGTGTAGGGGTGTTTCAGGACATTGGAGGACAGCTAGGGGAGATCTGCATGAGGACAGCTGGAGCAGAAAGTTGAAGTGGAGCGGCTGAAATAAGGCTGGAGGTGCTGAGAGAAGTTTGGAGGAACTGGAGAGAGGTCGTTCGCGTTCGTGTGTTCGTGTGTGTGTGTTCGTGTGTTCGTGTGTGTGTGTGTGTGTGTGTGTGTGTGTGTGTGTGTGTTCGTGTGTTCGTGTGTGTGTGTGTGTGTCCTGAGCCCAGTCCCCCTCAGTGAGTCTTCAGAGAGCAGAGGAGGACTCCTGACCACAGCAGATAAAGCAGTGGGTCTGGAGATAAGATTACTGTGGACACTCACGCACGCACGCACAGACAGACACACGCACGCACGCACAGACACACACACGCACAGACACACAGCCCAAAAAGTCACCGGAGCTCCAGGGAGGTGTGCAAATCAGAAGAACAAAGAGGAGAGGAGAGGAGAGGAGAGGAGAGGAGAGGAAGAGCGAGAAGAGGAGAGGAGGGGAATATGGTGAGAGGAGAGGAGAGAAGAGAGTAAAGTGGAGTTTTTGGAGGGGTAGGGAAGAGGAGACGAGTCCCCACGGATGGGAGAGAGAGCACAAGCCTGCAGCGGTGAGGCATGTGGCACAAGCGTGTACAGGCAGAGAGCAGAAGAGGAGAGAGGGAAAAAGAGGAGAGGGAAAAGGAGAGAAAGAAGAAGGGAGTAAAGGAAAGATGGACGGAGAGAGAGAGAGAGCAGGAGGAAAAGTGTCTGAAAGCAAAAGTGAGTGACGGGAGGTGGGAGGGAGAGAGAGATGGAGGAGAGGAAAGAGAATGGAGGGGAGTCTGGTTGGCTCAGACCCTTTAGTTGAAGAGGCAGAGGCAGTCTGGAGGAATCCTTGGCGAGAGTTTGAGAGAGTGTTTGTGTGTGTGTGTGTGTGCGTGCGTGCCTGCGTGCGTAGTCCATGGTGGTAGTGGAGGCTGAGAGTCCCCCTCTGGAGTGCATGAAGCAGAGCGAGGTAGCAGGATACACACACACCAGACTAACAGAGACAAACGCATGCAAACACAGAGAAGGAAAAAGCAGACCTGTATGCGTTCACTCACTAACACACACACACACACACACACACACACACACACACACACACACACACGCACGCACGCACTACCTCTTCCACTCCTGCAGCTGTTGTGTGCAGAGGAGCTGAGATGATGTTTATTTCTTCTAGCGTGGGTCCACCTGCACGTCGGCTCACGCCTTCAGCTCTTGCTCACTGAGCACAAAAACGAGGAGCCCTCTCAGGCTGCCTGCTACCGCAGAAACATCCACCAGAACTTGGGAATGAAATTCAACACATCCTCAACCATGCACACACGGCATCACAGACGATTCTGCACCCAAATTCTAGTGTGGATGGCTGCACCACCGTGTCTGCCATCTACCAGCATTCCTATGCTTAAATCCAAGCCACCACTGACCTCTTCATCTCTCCTCTTCCCTTTCCATCTCGCCTTTCTCTCCTCTCCCCTTTCAGTCTCACTTTCCTCTCCTCTCCTCTCCTCTCCCTCCCTCTCTCGCTCTCCTTCTCTCCGAGTAGTGGTTGTGTTGTTGCTGCCATGGGGAAGCGTGAGTCAGACTGGCTTGCTGTCTCGCTGCCTGCTTACATTCCATCCTCCTTTTCCTCTTACTTCTCTGCCTCTGCACAACCAGGCCTCGGTGTGTGCGAGCGTGTGTGTGTGTGCGTGTGTGTGTCCATGCGTGCGTGACAGCAAGTCTGAGTGGTAGTGTGCAAGCCAGAGAGAGAGTGTGTGCGTGTGCGTGCGTGTGTATGCGTGTGTCGCTAGAGTGTGTGTGTGTGTGTGTGTGTGTGTGTGTGTGTGTGTGTGTGTGTGTGTGTGTGTGTGTGTGTGTGTGTAATGACAAATTACCCCCCCTCCCCCCCCATCTCCCTGGGCCCGGGACAGCAGACCAGGGTTCCCACTCTAATTTAGATTAAAAAAATCCATGATTTTCCATGACTTTCCAGAATTTCCATGACCACCTCCATAAAAAAATGACGTAAATTTGTTTTTTTTAAAAAGTGTGAAAACTGAAGATTATCTTCATCCCTCGAGCCGACGCCGAGCCACCGCCAGACTTCAGTGGGCTCATTGCATTCTAGAATGTTGCGCATAACAGCGTGAAACCAAAGCAAAAAAGTTTCTACTTTTACACAACAGTGAAGAAAACGTGAAACCCTTCTGAGCATGCATGCACACGTCGTGTGCACACACACCCCCTTCTGACGGAAGGCACATGCGTAGGCGCAGAATGTAAATCTATTCTGAGTACACACAGTCACGGTCACCTACACACACACACACACAGTCACACACAGTCACACACACACACACACAGTCACACACACACACACACAGTCACATACACACACACACACACACACACACACACGAGTCACAGACACCCTTTGTGAGCAGAGGCGCTCCAAGGTGCACATCTGGCTGGAGGCCGCAGGGAGCAGGGATGCCGTCACCATGGAAACACTGCACAAATCATCGGTTTGATGTCAATCCAACCCTACACACGCGCACACACAACACACACACACACACACACACACGTTTCTGGTGAGGTGGGAAGCGTGTGTATGATAGCTGCTGGACATTAATGCTGGGTGAAGATGTGTTATGTTGTAGTGTGTGTGTGTGTGTGTGTGTGTGTGTGTGTGTGTGTGTGATATAGCAGCTCACCCTCTTCCTGGCTAAGCCACCTGAGGTCAGGGCCCAGGGGAGGGGCGTGTGTGCGTGTTGCTGTATCCATGTGTATGCCTCTGTGTGCGCGTGTGTACGCGCAGTACATGTGCCTCTGTGCAGAGCAGGACTGTCGGTGGTGGTGGTGGCCAGTGGTAAGACCAACATGTTCAAGGCCAGACATGTGTGACGACATGGATATGACAGCTTTCCAGAACACTGCACTGCAACACAGTGTGTGTGTGTGTGTGTGTGTGTGTGTGTGTGTGTGTGTGTGTGTGTGTGTGTGTGTGTGTGTGTGCGTGTGTGTGCGTGCGTGGTGGCACAGCTCAGTCCAGGGATGACCTGCAACCTCTGCTCTGGGACACGGCAGTCAAACCTGGCTCAACACACACACAGACACACGCGCAAAACTCTAAAGCATGCTTGACCCAGTCACTTACTGAGATCATCTGTCTCTTAGTGCGAGTGAGTGTATGCACATTTGTGCGTGTGTGCATTTTTCTCCTGTAGTGCCTGTGTGCATTTTTCTTCTGTAGTGCGTGTGTGTATTTCTCCTGTAGTGCGTGTGTGTGTGCGTGCGCGTGCGCGTGTGTGTGTGTGTGTGTGTGTGTGTGTGTGTGTGTGTGTGTGTGTGTGTGTGTGTGTGTGTGTGTGTGTGTGTGTGTGTCTTAGAGAGCACCTCTTCAATGGCGGGTTAGTGTGCATTATGAAACGCAACGCTGCGTGTGTAGACATGCAGACAGAGGAATGTGCAGCCCCCTCTCACTCACTCACACCCGGAGTCTCTCTCCTCTCCCTCCAGTGCTGGAGTCTTTGTGCACTCCGGGCTCGGTGCACATTTGGGGCCCGTTACCATGGAGATGGTGGGGTCAGTGGCAGGGCAGCAGGTTACAAAACAAGCAACTCCCCCATTACACGCACGCGCGCGCGCACGCACGCACGCACGCACGCACGCACGCACGCACGCACGCACACACACACACGGTCTTCTCATAGGAACCCACAAAAACCACAACGCCCAGAGAGATAGGAGACGCCACGTGCTAGGCTGTGAGGAGAGAAAGTTCAATGTTTGTGTGGTGTGAGCATGACGGTAAGGAATGAGGGTTGCAGCCAAGTGACCTCAGAGCTGGAGTATGTCCATCAGGAACAGCTGAGAGAGACAGAGAGACAGAGAGACAGAGAGAGAGAGAGACAGAGAGAGAGAGAGAGAGAGAGAGAGAGAGAGAGAGAGAGACAGAGAGACACAGAAAGAGAGAGAGAACAAGTCTGTATGTGGGAGAGAGACACAGACAGAAAACAGATAGACAGGCAGACAGAGACAAAACTAGAGAGAGAGGAGAAGAGGGAAGGGTGAGGGGTGAGGGGAGGAAAAGACAGGAGAGGTTAAGAGGAGAGAAGAGGAGAAGATAGGAGGGTCGGTAGAGGAAAAGAGGAGAGAGGAGAGAAGAGCAGGTAGCTCCAGAGCTGACTATCTAGCCTAGATCGCCCTTCAGAGTCCAGTGGAGCCTGTGTGCTGACCGTTCACTCACACTCCACACGACACACAATACACCGCTCCAGCACAATGGTGTGAGCACTCGCACACACACACGCAGGCACACACGCGCACACACATACACCGAGGTCAACATTGAAAAGAAGAAGAGATACACACCAACATCCAGCCATGAAGAGTAGTCAGCACTGACTGAAGGTCACCTCTGACGCCCACATTCTCTACCTACAGAGACAGAGAGAGAGAGAGAGACAGCAACCTCAGAGCAACCAGTGGGGAGCAGTACTGGGGATGAGAGAAAGAGAGAAGGAGAGAAAGAGAGAGAGAGAGAGAGAGAGAGAGAGAAGACAAGAGAGAGAGAAGAAAAGAGAGAGAGAGAGCGACAGAGACAAACTGTTGTGTTCAAAGCGATCCCTCCTCTCTGCATGTATTAAACTCCGAGGCGAGGCCCTGTGACCACCTGTGGCGTCCAATTCCACCTCTCCTCCTCCTCCTGGGATAAGACAAGCCTATTCTTCAAGCCGCCCCACGCCACCACTGCATCCCCACCAACACGCCTTTGGTCTCGCGCAGAGACGAGAGAAGCATGAAAATGTCCAATAAAATATCCAATTTATGCCACGCCGAGAATCAGATATGTCTTTGGCATGAAAGGCTATTCTTGGAAGGCAATAGATGGCGCGACAAAAGAGGGCCAGAGGCAGGGAGGGGGGGGACAAGAGTAGGGGGTGAGAAAAATTGAAAAAAGACAGGACAAAGCAAAACAGGAAAAAAAAAATCAGTGAAATGATGAGGAAAAAAAACATACAAAAATTAATAGACGAAGGGGATGAAAAGACACTAAAATTAAGAAGGGAAGGATGGAGAGAGAGAGAGAGAGAGAGAGAGAGAGCATACTAAAATTGAGATAGAAAAGAGAGAGAGAGAGAGACGGAGAGAGAGAAAGAGACGGAGAGAGAGAGATGAAGAGCTTCTTGAATTGAGTTGAGAGGGACGGGGACAGGAGGGGGGGTGAAAAAAAACCCCTAAAATTAAGAAGGGAGGGTGAGAAGGGATTGAGGGCGAGACAGGAAAGGGGGGGACTGGTGACTGCATTTTTCTGAGTTGGCTTGGTCTCGCTGGCAGGGAAGAGAAGGGAAGGGGGCGTAGTGAGAGACAATTAGCGGCATCTCTGCGCTTAGATCTCAAGCTGTGCGGCAGCCTGATGAGAAATTGAATTTTCAGATTGAACACGCTCCGTTCCCTGGACCGCTTTCCACTGCGCCCGCAAATGCCACTCCACGCCTCTCCTACGCCCACACACTGGGCTTCAGAAAACCTGGCTCTCTCCCGTGTGTGTGTGTGTGTGTGCGTGTGTGCGTGTGTGTTTGAGTGTGTGTTTGAGTGTGTGTTAGAGAGTGTGTTAGAGAGTGTGAGTGTTGTGCGCGAGCTCTGGCCTTCAGCAAGTATGTCTGTGTCTGGCCGATAGAAGTGCTTACATCCCCCGCTTTAGAAGAAGTCTAGGCATGCATGCTAGTGTTGCCAAGAGCCAACAGCGCCGATATCCCTCTGTACTGGATGTAACTGCATGCCTCTACACTTGCTATTGCAGCGTTCAATGCAAATGACCTGCCCACTGAATGTACTTCAAAAGCTTTATTTAAATCCCCCAAGAAAACAAAGCCATGCTTTGGTTTCAGTTCGGTGGCTTCCATGCTGAAAAAGATGGCCATTTTGTTGGTGATTTAACCAACTGCTGGATACAAAACTAGGCTATATGTTGTCTGGATTGCCGCATGTTGCTTTGATTTGGCACGCACGCACGCACGCACGCACGCACGCACGCACAAACTCACGCGCAAACGCACAAAGCTTTTATGGCACCAAATATTACCCAGGGGACAGGGCAAGTTCCCACATGTGATTCCGTCCACTGCAGTATCCCCTGGGGCCAAGACTGCTTTAAAACACTGTTGTACAACTGTCTCCACCCATGGCCATAGTCTGGCTAGATAAGCCCGTCTATAACACAGAACTACTGCCACTGTTACAATCAGCAGGCTCCTGGAAACCCAGACTGAGGTGTTATTATTCTTGTGCAGGCACGTACACTTGGTGGACTCGTAGGTGAATGGTGGATTTGAGGGGAAAATGAGAAAGGACAAAGGGACAGATCTTGAGTGATATGACATTTTCCTGCTAGATTTCAGTGAACAGCACTGTGTGGTAATTGATCCTACTCTAAAACACCCCTATTTCTAACCACATAGACTGTATCTGTAGGTGGCCTTCAGCTACATATTCAGTCAAGGCCTGTTCTAGTCAATTCGGTTCCCAAGGCGAGCACCACCCTTTCCTTTTAGTGAAATTAGAAATTGGCATCTGTGTCATACGTCTGATCCAGCACAGCTGCTCTAGTACCTACATATGTACTGAGTGTCCGTGAATAATCATTGTCAATGTAAAATTTAAAGGAAAAGTCCACCAACTTATTTCAGCACTATCCAAAATGGCTGGTAGAGGTAGCAGCAAATGATCATTGGACAGAATTAAATAGCCATTTGGTACTCTGGTGAATTTCACATTCATTTTTAAAGTGCTTCATAAGTACATTTGATGATGTTTTATTTGGTACAATAGACAGTATAGCGGTATTTAGCATAGCATTGTTAAACTAGGCATTGCAGACACAGTACAGGGGGGAAATCATACGTGTTCTCATATTATTACAAGGCTTAACTACAGATAAGCCAATTCCTGAAACAAGGTAGATTGTACTTTTAATGCGTTCAATCTTTA
>NC_085880.1:32947765-33000265 GCF_034702125.1 Engraulis encrasicolus
ATGGGGTGTGTGCAGTGCAGTGTGGAATGACATGAGAACAGACAGCTGATTAAAACACTGCAGTGGACACATCAGCAAGAGCAGGACCTCCACAGGTGAGCAGTAAGGTGCGATATGTGGTCCAAAAAGAGGTGTGGTGTGGTGTATGTGTGTGTGTGTGTGTGTGTGTAGTGTTTTTGTGTGTGTAGTGTTTTTTGCGCGTGTGGTGGGGTTTTTTGCGCGCGCGCGTGTGTGTGTGTGTGTGTGCGTATGAAAGCCACACAATTTTGATCCCAACACTGACGTCCAAAGCATGACTCAGACTCTGGCTGTGCAGTTGTGCCGCCCCCTCTTAAGACTTGTCCCTTGTCCCTGTTCGTTACCAGTAGCTCACAAAACTTGGTAAACACAAATGCACATATACCAGCTAACAAACCATTGGGAGCCTAAAGAAAAACACTGTGTGGGTGTGTGTGTGTGTGTGTGTGTGTGTGTGTGTGTGTGTGTGTGTGTGTGTGTGTGTGTGTGTGTGTGTGTGTGTGTGTGTGTGTGTGTGCACAACGACACACAAAAACACATTTCTACAGCCTATGACTGAACCTGAGCACACAGAGAGAGGGATTAATAGGCATGTGTCTGTGGGCGCACCTCTGGACTGCTGCAAATCCCATTTGTTTACAAGCCCCTAATTACCAACAACACTTTGATGGAGCGCCACTACAGCAACAATGACATCCCCAGAGCAGAGGAGACGGGGAGGAGACGGGGAGAGAGGGGGGCATGGAGGGATGAATGGAGAGAGAGAGAGAGAGAGAGAGAGAGAGAGAGAGAGAGAGAGAGAGAGAGAGAGAGAGAGAAAGAGAGAGAGAAAGAGAGAGAGAGAAAGAGAGAGAGAGAGAGAGAGAGAGAGAGAGAGAGAGAGAGAGAGAGAGAGAGAGAGAGAGAGAATGTTTAGAGACAGGGATCGAGAGAGGACATTAGGCTGCAGGAGTGTTGGAAAAAGACGGGATGTATTGTTTTAGGAAAGGTAAGAGAAGTAGAGAACAAGTGTGAAGGAGAGAAAGGGATGGAGGGTGCACATTAGACTGAAGGGGTGTTGGAGAGTGAGAGGATGTATGGAGAACGAGAGAGAGATCAGTAGATGATGTGTATGACACCCTAACTGCTCAGCACAAACCCCTCTCATGTCTATGACAACCCTACCGCTCCCCAAACTGCACCCCACACCTCTGTCAGTCTCTGGTTCTGCTCTCCCGTTACCCTCAATCTCACACTCACCCCCACCTGTAACTGTCTCAGCTCCTCTCCTCTCCTCTCCTCTCCCTCCTGACACGTGATTATCTCAGTCAGGGCCTGGAGGAGAGTCTGCATGAATGTACAGGACACGCGCACGCACACACAGGCACGCACACACAGGCACGCACGCGCACACGCGCACACAGGCACACACTGGCATAAATGCATACACAGTCTGAGAAACGGGAACAAACCAACAGACCGACAGACAAGCACGGCAATGCACTCTGAAACTGAACAGACTAAAAAAATAAATAAATACAAAAAGTTAGAGGAATGGGAACACAGACGCACACACATACAGGCAGGACAAGCAAAGACCACACTGTTCTCTTGCAGTCCCTCCCATCTGGCCTACTGCTGTGGTGTATTTAGGACAACGACAGCCAGCTTACAAATGCATGGTTCACTCAAACACACACACACACACAACATGCAGGGCAGGCCACTCAGCCCCCTCATACAAAAACACAACATGGATGTAATCCCTCCCTCCCATGGAGCAGAGAAAGGGGGATAGAGATATGGAAATGGATAGAGATATGGAGAGAGAGAGAGAGAGAGAGAGAGAGAGAGAGAGAGAGAGAGAGAGAGAGAGAGAGAGTGCGTGCGAGAGAGAGAGAGAGAGAGAGAGAGAGCGCAAGAGAGAGAGAGAGAGAGAGGGGGGGGATGTTGGGGGAGTAAACAAGAAGGGAGATAAAGGAGGCGCAGGAGGAGCCCTCAGTCAGGGGTAAACAATGGCCAAGGATGAGGCTCGCAACCACAACAGCACAACAGCACAACACAACACAAACTAGACAGAGAAGAGAATTGGGGGGTGGAGGAAGGGACTGGGGGAAATATGGAGTGGGACAATAGAGAGGGCGGGAGGAAGACAGAGAGAGGAAAGAAAACGGAGAGAGAAAGAAGGGGAAAGAGATTTGACAGGCAAGATTGAGTGGTGAGAAGAGATGAAAGGAAATGAGAGATAAAGGGAAAGAGTGCATGACGAAGAGAGAGAGAGAAAGGGGGTGGAGAAATGAGGAGCTGGCCAAGAGGCCAAAGTGAGTGGTGGTGGTCAGCGGAAAAAGAGCAAGTCCGACACTTGTAAGAGCCCGGAATAACAGAAAACAATAGCACAACTTAGTTCAAGGGGGCCCCAACATACACACTCAAACAACCACACACACAAACACACACACGCACACACACACCAGAAGCAATTCAGCTGCAATTTTTTGCCTGGTTCCCAGGGCATGCGATAAGGGAGCGGGGTGGAGAGGCGGTGAGGGGGAGAGCGCCGCCGCAGCAACAGTGGAAATGAACAGCATACGTCTCTGTCTCAGGGGCCATTTCTCCCTCAAATTGCAATTCATAATGCAAGTGAACAGGAGCTCGGGAACAAGCAAACACACAAACAAAACGCACACACAGATTCACACACATACACACACACACACGTACACAGAAAAAGCCATGTAAGCACCGCACACTTGTGGGGTAGCTGAGGCAAGACTAAAGACGCACGTGAAGAGACAAAATGCAGCAAGAGGAGTTTCATGAACGCTGGCAGAGAACGGGAGAGGGGGGGTAATAGAGAGGGGGAAAAGACAGAAAGGAATAGTGAGAGAGGCAGAGAAAAATGAAAGAAAAATAGACAAAAAGGGAGAATAGCAGAGTCCTGCGAAGAGAGAGATGGGGATGAATTTAGGTAGAGTGGAAGAGAGGGAAGAGTAGAAGGAGAGAGAAGAGGAAACAGTGGAGTAAGAGAACAGAAAGAGGAGAGGGAAGAGAGTAGAGGAGGATAGTGTTGTTGGCTGCATGAGTGTGTACGTGTGTGTGTGCGTCTGTTGTGTGTGTGTGCATGTTTGCCAGGGAGCTGGCTGCAGTCATTCCTCACTGTCAGGGCCGGCGGGGGAAATTCTCTACCAGATGAAATTATTCATCCTGCTCATTGGCAGCCGTAGAGGAGAGGAGAATAGGAGAGGGAGAGGAGCAGAAGGGGAGAGGAGAGGAGAGGAGAGGAGGGGAGAAGAGAGCAGAGTTAAAGAGGAAGAGGGAGAGGAAGAGGGAGAGGAGAGGGAAGGAGGGGAGCTCAGGCACGCCGCTTGTATAAACACACCGGACAAGCAGATACGCCACAGGGGCTACGGCATAGCGCTCTGGCACAGCGCGCACCACACCAAACGCCACAGGGGCTACGGCACACTGTTATTATTATGGCACAACATAGCGGTGTAGCACATGTGCAGAATTGCACTGCTTTGTTTCTACACGAAAAAAATGCCACCAGGTCAGAAGAAACATACACGCAACATCAATATGTTTGACTGACTCCAAAGTAACCTCCCGGTAGTGCTAGGCAGAGGGAATATTCCAACAACCTGGTTAAGCAGTGAACCAGGTGGGGTTGCAGGTATGACATCACGTTGGGGGAACTCCCCCAGGATTCAAAGGTTCTACATAGATTCCTATGAGCCTGCGGAACCCCCAACGTGATGTCATAATGGTACATTTTCTTAAAATGGTTAACCTGCAACCCCACCTTTAACCTTCATGCAGTGGTAAATCATCTAATAGAGGAGTCTTGGGTCCCCTTTTTTAGATGCGTCCCACGCATCTCTATAAGAGGCTTTGGTGTCCGTCCGTCCGTCCGTCCGTCCCTCCGTCCGTCCGTCCGCCCTCCCGTGATGTGTTTCTGAATTGTGATTCCCTCTTGTGATTCCCTCTTGTGTCCACAAGGTGGCAGTCGCTCAGTGGAGTGGCAGAGCTCAGTTTTGGCCTGGAGCTCATGCGTGCAAACCAAAACGTCTACCATAATGGTTAGCAAACCGGCTACGCAGCTGATTGATTGCATTATCTGACACAACTGCAGAAGCACAGAAGTCTGTATGCATATTCCATCCATGTGTGCCATGTGTGCTAGCCGAGTTCCTAAACATTCACACAAAGACGTCTTCAGATAAGGAGGATAACTGTCAAGCGCCACACTCAACAAACTCTTCATGGTCAATAACACCAAGCGGAGCACAAAAAATAGGAAGGCATGAGACATTTGCAGATAGCGTTTATGTTCAGTGTTGTTAGACTACACAGCGTCACCACTCAAAAGAAACAACACCCTGAAGAAAACAACAACCCGAACACCGGCAATCCCCTGTATTTTTTGACAATGCTGTGAGAAGTGCAGGCAAGAGAGCAACTCGCGCTTTGAGCGTGGGTGGAGGAGATTACTTCGATACTTCGATTAACGCGAGCACAGGGAGAGTGAAGGCTGTGTTACTGTTGATCATACGCACACGCGTCTTTTAAAGGGTTTGTTCGGGGCGACCGCTTGACAGAGAGCGCGCTTTTCGGTTTATGCAGTAGGCCTAGCCTAAATAAAATGTCTCATTGATTAGTTTATGGAACTTACGGTTTGTCTGTTACGGTCCACGAAGACAATATCCACGTGAAAACGCAAACGCCTGCAAACCACTGTTTTGACAGAAAGACAGTTCACCTGTCGCCTAGGCCTACTCTGTTTTCTTCCCAAAGCGGCATTTAAAAGTATTCCATGAAATCCAACATCAACGTCACTTCAAATAGGTGACAGCATCATGCACACACATGAAATAACACTTCAGTGAGGGGGGGGACATCACTGCTCTCATATTAAAGTGAAAAGAGAATTTCACATTTTAGTTTATTTAATGTAGGCCTGCAAAATGGCAAATAGCCTATTCATTGAAATCTGTCCAGAAAGGGTTGTAATGTTTGCCTGTTTTTTATGTTTGTAATTATTAAAAAAAAAAAAAAAAAATCGTGATGAAAAAAAAACATAAATAACAAAAATAGAGATTTTATGTTTTAAAAAAAAATGTGATATGGGATGGGCCGATGGCCCCCCTAGCTAAATTCGCCTTAGGTCCCCAAATTGCTAAATGTAGTGTAAGGGATTATTTTGAAAAGACAGTAACATGTAATCAGCAATGCATTACAGTTTTTCAGTAACTTGCCCAACACTGTTGAAATCCTATGGTACTTTTTCAAATCCAGGCTTATACAGTACATGGTAGGCTTATTGATAGCCTAAATTGCCTTGACAGGTTATGAGGAGGCCAAGGGGGCGTTTGGGCAAAAAAGGTTCAGAACGGGCATAGACGGACGCATCTGTTGTCCGCCTGTCGGACTTGTTCTTAACTAAATGACACCTGTGGGCTATCTATTAGCAGTAGCTTCTACTTCCTGTAGGTTAACTTAGCCCGGTTCATCACTTTAGTGTAGTCATAGTACCGGGGTCAAGCAACGAGCCACGGCGCCCTACGCAGCACAACATGTGGCATTGCAATACCTACCTAGTCTGGCACTCGGGCAGCAAGCAGGACTTCACAGCAGCAGGCTGCAGGGCACAGTATACAGCACATAGTAGAGCACCTCTAGCCTTGCACTGATCCCACAAGACAACTCAAGCCAGGGCCCAGAACATCCAACAAGACAACGACACGAGTAGAACGCAGAAACAGGCAAGCCAGCCAGCCAGCCAGCCAGCCAGCGAACGAGCAAAGGAGTTCAGTGGCGAACAAGAACAGAACAGAACAGCGCATCAAATCACAGCTCATATCTGCCAAGAACAGGCAAGGGAAAAAAAGAGGGCCAAATCCCTTCCCCTACGTACTGCGCTGCCAGACTAGATAAATACAGCACACGCTAGTTGTTATGCAAGGCCCAGGGATGCAGAAGAAAGCTGGATGCAGGAATAAAGGCCCGTCTCTGTCTCCGTCTCTTTCTCTGCCTCGACGCTGCTGTGACTGCTGTCGTGTCCACAGCTGAGAAGAGGGAAGATGACTGAACATCTTGGCTGAAACGTCTGACGTGGCATTTGGAGTGTGTGTGTGTGTGTGTGTGTGTGTGTGTGTGTGTGTGTGTGTGTGTGTGTGTGTGTGTGTGTGTGAGAAAGTATGCAAAGAGAGCAAGTGTGAGTAAATGTGTTTCTGGAATGAGTTAGTGTGTGATAAGAGTGTGGGAGAGAGAGAGGGGGGGGGGGGGTGCTGCCAATAATTACCAGTGGTGGGAGGAGCATCTTTAGACATCTCGTCTAGAGAGCATGTGAGAAAATGACAAGGGAGAATGCAGAGGAAACACACATCTCCATTTTCCACACACACGCACGCACACACAAAGGGTGAAGCTAACAGCGATGATGAGCCGTGTGTGTGTGTGTGTGTGTGTGTGTGTGTGTGTGTGTCTCATTTCTTAGCATGCCAAGTTTTGAGACCGATCAAGAGCAAACGTGTCCCACTGATAGTCTCATTGAGGCTTCATTCCTGGGATTCTCGCTCAAGAAGGACAGCTACAAGGGGAAGGAGGAAGAAGAAGATGACAAAAGGAGTGATGAGAAGGAGGAAGAGACAGAAAAGGAAGATGAGAACAGAAAGTGGACGATAAAGACATAAAAATGGTAAAAGAAGAGAAAGAGAAGAAGGGTGAAGGAAGGAAAAGGAAGAGTATGGAAGTAGTGGAGGAAGAGGAGAGTTAGAAATAGGAGAAGCGAGGAGGAGGAGGAGAAGAAAAGGACACATAGGAGGATGCAAACAGGGAGGAAGGATGAAGGGAGAGGAGGAGGAGGAGGAGGAGGAGAAGCGAGGAGGAGGAGGAGAAGAAAAGGACACATAGGAGGATGCAAACAGGGAGGAGGTGGAGAAGATGAAGGAGGAGGAAGGATGAAGGGAGAGGAGGAGGAGCTGAAAGGATTAAGTGGAAGCCAAGAGAGGCGCCACCAGAGAGAGTAGAGAGAGAGAGGTCCCATTGGCCCATTGTTTCCTGGTTCTATTATGCCCCCCCTTAGGCAGACCTAGGCAGACCTAAGGACTGTTCTATTCATTGTAGGAGCATTATGACACACCCCTTTAGGCAGACCGGAACCTGGTCGCGTTAGGTGCCCATAGAAACCTATTATGTTGGCATATCTCTATAGAATATCTCTGGCGCCACTGTCACACTTGACTCACAGAAGCAGCACATGCACTCATTATAGGCAAGGCCTCTTAACACACAGATGAATATTTTAAAACAATGGGAGGGAAACACCAAAGATCCCAACACACACGCACGCACACACACACACACATCAACACACCACTTTCTTGTGACATTTCCTCCACAGAATGAAGGAAAAACTCCAATGCACACAAGACGCAAAGAAGTCTAATTAAAAGCAGTTTTTCCAGCATCTTTGTTTGAGATCTTCTCATTATGGGAACAAAAGCGTGTTGGTGCGAGCGCGGATTCCTCCGCCGCTCCTCTTCTGATGCGAGGTGTTAACTGGAGGAGGGCTTAAGGGCTCAGGAGCCAAGGCGCACTAATGAACCTCAATCCCATCGCCACTGGCCTGCTTTTCATCTCCACTCATCCTCCCTCTTCCTTCGCTCATTCATCCTCTCTCCACTCATCTATCTATCCATCCGGCCACACACCCATCCATCTGTAGGTTTACCCATGCATTCTTATCACACCTCTGATAGGCTGCATTTTCTTCACTCATTTGTCTTCTAGTCGTGCGTCCATCATTCCTGCTTTTTCTATCCTTCCCTCACTCCTTTTTCCTTCACTCATCCATCCTATATCCACTTATCCATCCGTCCATCTAGTTTATCCATGCTTACTGTTTTTATATCCCCTTATTAGGCCTACGCCTCTATCTTCTTCCGTCACTCATCTGTCGTCTCTTCTCTCATATGTTCTTCTTGCTTTTCATATCCTTTTCTTATCATTGTCCCTTCTTCCTTCAGTCATCTCTCCACTCATCTTCTAGCCATCTATCCATCCTTCCCTCTATCAGTATATCCATATCTTGTGTGAGTATCCTAATCCTCCTTCTCTTATTAGGCCTGCTCCTGTTTTCCCATTTCTTCTCCATCCTCTCATTTTCCTTCACTCATCTGCTCTGTCCACTTACCCATCCACCCACGAGTCCTCCATTCATCTCCACCCCCTTCTCCTCCCAGTTCTATTCCCTCCATCTTATTTACTCATCCTCTCCCTCTCTCCCCACTCCTCAAACCCCCCCCCCTCCATTCATCTATTCCTCCAATCCACCCATCCCTCGTTCGTTCGTTGCCTCCATGCATCCGGCTGTAACGGGGCAGAATGGCGCTTGGAGATTTACAGTAATCCATGAGGCTTTTACATGGCTGTCCACACATGTTCCGCTGGCAATTACTCCAACAGCAAAGAGCCTTAGCGGAGAGGAGCTGTCTGTGGCGTAGCTCACTTAGGGAAGTAAAGAACAGGGTAGTGCTACTACAGGGGGACAGAAGAGGAGAGGAGGATGGAGGAAGAGGAGGAGGAGAGGAGAGGAGAGGAGAGGAGAGAGGGATGGAAGAGACGGGGAGAGGAAGAGGGATAGTTCACGGGAGAGCCTTAGCGGAACAGAGCCTCCTGTAGCTGACTTTAAGGGAAGAGAACTGCAGTGCTACAGCTACGGGGGGAGAAGGGAAGAGGTGGAGAGAGGAGAGAAAGGAGGAGGGCAGAAGGCACACGAGGAGAGGGGAGGAGAGGAGTAGTGGACATCAGAGAAGACAGAAGGCAGAGAAGAGAAGGTAGAAAGGAAGGAGGACAGAGGAGAATGGAATGGAAAAGGATGGAAAAGGGAAGGCCAGATAGAGGAAGAGGGACAATGGGTGGCGGAGAGAAGAGAGGAGAGCAGAAGAAGAGGTGAGAAGAATGTAAAGGCAAGAGTGTTGAAGAGGAGGGGGGCAGAAGGATGGTGCTACGCTGGGGATGAGCATTATTCTATAAAGAGGGACAGAGGAGGAGGAGGAGAAGAGAAAAGGAGGGCTGCAGGAATAGAGGAGTAGAGAAGATGAGGAAATGAGGGAGAAAAGGGAGGAGAGGAGAAGGGGAAGGGTAGAGAGAGCAGGGTGGGTGGTATGCAGAAGGGTGGGCTCCCTGGCCCCATTGCCACCTCAACCATGTCAAAGGGGCCACCCATTAGCATTGATTTCTCACACTGGCATTTCAATTGGCACCATCAGCCTGTAACGTGTGTGTGAAAAAAAGCGTTTCTAGCTACATGTGCATGTTTTCTCTCCCTTACCACACGCACACGCACACGCACACGCACACACACACACACACACACACTGATGTGATTTACACATAGCATAAGTGATTGGGGGGTCTCCAGTTTGTGTATCGAGGCTGCAGGAGCATTTATTTGGACTTGGAAAATGGAGCCTTGCTCTGCTCTATCCCGCACCAAATCTCCACAGAGTCAACTGAGCCAGAGGGTGATGGATGAGCGAACAGGAATCCACTTAGGCCAAACTGTGCATAAACAAGCCCGATGGCAAACACATTTCCACGGGGCAAACGCAAGCGCTGGATTCTGGCTTGTTGGCGCAACCGCATAAATTTACATTAAAAATTCAAACATAACATGCAGGTTGTGCTCGGTCCGTCAGTCTGGAAGGCTGTCTGAGATGTGCGAGTGTGTGGGTGAACATTGTGCTAGTATGTGTAAAGGGTGGGGGAGAGAGAGAGAGAGAGAGAGAGAGAGAGAGAGAGAGAGAGAGAGAGAGAGAGAGAGAGAATGTTTAGAGACAGGGATCGAGAGAGGACATTAGGCTGCAGGAGTGTTGGAGAAAGACGGGATGTATTGTTTTAGGAAAGGTAAGAGAAGTAGAGAACAAGTGTGAAGGAGAGAAAGGGATGGAGGGTGCACATTAGACTGAATGGGTGTTGGAGAGTGAGAGGATGTATGGAGAAAGAGAGAGAGATCAGTAGATGATGTGTATGACACCCTAATGTGCTGGGATGGAGAGAGCTCTTGGTGGTGCTACTGCATGTCAGCACCTGGTTCTCTTGGACAGAGGACACCAGCTCCCCTGCACTGCACAACACAACACCACTGGCCCGGGGCAGTATGCAGCATAGAGGAGCACTGGGCCATGAACAACACTGGAGAACTACGCAGGACAGCAACAGGGGAGCAGGGGAGCAGGGTCACCATAGGTGGCCAGTCAGTCTGCACTACCAGGGAAAATAGGGTCAGGGTGCTGGTCAGGACAGCAGAAGGCTGGACAGGAGAAGTAGACACACACCCTCCTGTCATGCAGTTGTCCTTTTCTGTTTTCCAGGGGGGGAAACCGGGATAGGGTTGCGACAGGCATCAGTGCAGTGCCAGGGAGGACCGGGCTAGGGTCAGGACAAGAGGATGCTCGACAGCCACACACCACACGGTCCCCTCTCCCGTAACCCCTTTCAGGGAGAGCAGGGTCAAGACAGGACACCAACCAGTCTGGTATGGAGGACTGGCCATGTCATGAGGTACAGTAACCCTTTTAGGCCATCTCATGTATCTCTCTAGAGGTTTCCGTTTTCCTCTCTCCAGGACAACTGGGGTCACGCTAGGGGGGTCAGCTATCTGAGCATGGACAGCTGCCCATTATATGCAGTTCTGTCATTCTGTTGCCGACAGAACTCCTTTTTTTCTTTCTCGCCATATGCTGGTTTTCTCTCCTGAGGAACATTTTCTACACTGGAGTGGGCGGGATGGGGTCATCCTGGCCGACAGGGGGTCAGCCAGTCGAGCAGAGAGCCATGCAACAAAAAATCCTGCGTCTCTGTAGCCCTCTCTCAATTTCTCAGTGCAACTCTGCTTTTCTCTCACACAGGGAGCATTTTCTACACTCAGAAAGGAGAGAGAACAGGGATAGGGTGAAGACAGGGGGAGGTTAGACACCCGACGCAGACCCTTGATGCATAGAGGAACTGCCCATGCCATGTACTCCACATCTCTATCCCTTCTTTGGCCATCTTTGGCCACAAATGGGCGGCAGCATGGTAAAACACGACGACGAAAATCACAAAAAAAAAATCGCCAATCAGTGCTATTAACAGGTCATTCCCACACCAACCCTGTAACAATAATATCATAGCGTTTTTAATCGGCAGCTATTTTTTTTGGCCAATCTAGCGCTTTTTTGCCAGGGGGCACTGCCTTCATTATACATCTCTCCATGTCTCTTCCTTGTTGTTTCAGTCTCTTTTTCCTTGAAAAGTGACCAATTTTCCACACTGCTGGACAGTAAGGACAGGTATCCAGTCATGACAGAGCCAACAGAGCAGACAGAATTGGCGGCCTCATGCTCTGGACCCCTATCAGAATCTCAGCTCTGGAGCTCTCCCCATGTGTCTCTCTCTCAACATTTCTTTCTGAGAGTCTGTATGTCTCACCTTCTGGTAGTCTTTCTCTCTCTCTCAAGCTTTCTTTGTCTCTCTCTGTACTTCTCGTGGCCTTCCTCCATCTCCTCCTTAACCCCATCTGCGCCTTCCAGCTACAAGCCTGTTCTCTTTCTCCATCTGTCACTTTTCCATCTTTTCCTTGCCAAGCTGCAGATAGATCCTCCCCACCACCCCCACCACTTCTCTACTGACACCCCCACTGCTTTAGCAGCCTGTGTTTTTCCTGGGTGTTAAACAGCAACGGCGTGGTCGACAGCATCTGAGCGGAGTGGAGCAGAGCGGCACAGTGCCAAGCTAGCCAGCCCAGGCAGCAGGATCCTCAGTAAGCGAGCGCATGACTTGGAAACGTAGGCTGTTACATATACTTACTTACGCTCCGCACACATGCATTGCAGGCTTCTCTCCCTGATAGCAGCCGAGCTGTGAGAAGCACCAAGCCCCGGGGGAGAAGCAGCAGCCATCTCCGATCTCCCCTTAACAGTGACTATAACTAAAGCCATTTAGCAGGAGTTCATTTGGAGCCAGCCAATATGGTTAAGATTATGATGCAAGCCAGGTAATGTGTTCCATTTTGGCATGGGCTTAATCCCCAACAGTGTAAAATCCACCCTAAAATATGAAGTGTGTTTGTATTAAATCTAAAAGTTTACTCCATCACAAATTCTGTCACAGCTTTAGTCACACAAAGCGGACTAATGAGTCACGCAGTCTATCGGAAAACTGTTTCCCGATTCAGTTTGGCGGAACTTGCACAAGATGTCTGCTTGGATCTTGTTATTTTTCACATGTAACCACTTCAGCAAAATCTTCTCAAAGGGCTAGCCTAATGAAATTAACAGCATTGATGGGATCCATCCATCCCCCATCTCTGGTGTCCGAGTGATGGTAAGAGCAGGTGGCGAGGCTCGAGGGATAGTAACGCGATCTCCACCCTTAAGAGATTAACTGGTGTGGACGAGCAGACAGATAGGTCAATGAGATAATGGAGAAGACCAGATACCACTCACTCCACCAGCACTGTGTGTATGTGTGTGTCTGTGTACCCACAAACTAGATGGAGATAGGAATACCAATGACTGTGTGGTGTAGCACTGACTTGACCAGCGTGATCCCATTATGCAGCATGCACCGAAGTGTGTGTGTGTCTGACCACACTGACTTGACCAGTGTGCATGTGTGTGTGTCTGTGTGGTTCGTGAACTGTGTGAGCATCCTATTATGCATGCACCAAAGGACGCTTCATTTGTAAGACCACATTAACATGGCCTGACTAGGTTCCAGCATGACATCACCAGAAGCAGTCAGTCAGAGAAAAACAAAAGGGCAGGGAAGCGCGCGCGCACACACACACACACACACACACACACACACACACACACACACACACACACACACACACACACACACACACACACACACACACACACACACAGCAACCCAATAAGGGCCATGTAATGGAGCCGCCGCAGTGCACTAAAGCTCTCCTCTCCTCTCTTCTCTTCTCTCCTCCGCCCGTCATTATTGGCCGTTTGTGTTTGGCCTCTGGCATTATGGACAACACACGAACTCTGCAAACAGCAGGCCTACCCATAGTAGTACACACACACAAACGTGTCAGGAGTTGTTTTTATGTCTTTATTCTCTCCTTCTTTCCCACCACTCTTCCTCGCATTTTCCCCACCCTCACCCTGTGAGAAGTTGACTCACACACACACACACGTACGCACGTACGCACGCACGCACGCTCATTTAAAAGTGCTTCGCCACAGGACAACAGCACAGTCTCTTGGCCTCCGGCGTGTCGGCCACTTAATGTGATGTACGGCTGTCTGAGGTCATAATTCCGTGCCGCCTCAGCTCATATTTTTGCGTTCTCCGGGGGCTCGTCCGGGAGCCTAATAGCATGGTTAGTCATCCGCTGGCCGCCCGTGTCCAGTCGACCGGCAGCACTGCCCGACCGCCCGTTGTGGCACGCCGCCGACTGGCCAAGGTCTCAGCCCCGCTCGGCCCCTCGTTGCCTCTGTGGCCACAGCTGATGATGTCGCCCTGGGGATTTGGTGCTTTCCAACGAAATCTACTCGAGTGGCTGCGTGTATGCAGTTTCAGTTTTATCAAATGGCTGCGATGTAGCAAAGCAAAACTTCCTCAAAATGCAGCTGGGAAGTAGGCAAGAGAGCCTGAGCATAATGAAAAAGCAAAGAACATCTTAAGATGTTCAATATTGCTCTGCATCATTCGAGTGAAGTGTGTGTGTGTGTGTGTGTGTGAGTGTGTGATAAAGAGACAGGAGGAAAACAAGCGGAGAAGCCCCAGTCGTTCAGTATGCACGGCAGACACCTGTGAGAGAAGCTTGAAAATTAAAGCATGCCTTTACGGATCATCTTGAAAGGCCAAAGTGCACTTGGCATACAAGCCCGTCAGCAGATGAGAAGAGGAGAGAGAGAGAGAGAGAGAGAGAGAGAGAGAGAGAGAGAGAGAGAGAGAGAGAGAGAGAGAGAGAGCGCAAGAAGGAGGAAAGAAAAAAAACAACTTAAAAAAATTATTGGTCTGACTAATCGACACTGTGGCGGCGTAAAAAAAGATGTTTTTTTTTTTTAAACTTCCTCCACATTGCTTTGCCTTTGATCTCTCATTTGCAGCTAATTGAATCAATCTAGCGAGTTTTGCTCCTTGCAACCTGAAGGCAGAATCATCATCAACATCTTATAGCCTAGCTTAGCTGACATCCCATCACCAAAACCACCCACAGTGTTTGAGTGTATGTGCACGTGACAAGAATAAAGGAGTGAAGAAACTAGACACACAATAAGCAGAAACTCTCAGACACACACACACACACAGACACACAGACACACAGACACACACACACACACACACACGTTGTGTGCACTGTAGACTGATGAATAGGCAGCAGACACCCTAATTAGCATGCGCTACACTTGGGTTGGGTTACAGGCAGCCAGTCGCTCACAATAAGCGCCTCGTCATCCGCTAACGACATTAGCTTGATTAAACCGTGCTGGCAGCAAAAAGCTTGGAGCCGCCACCACCACCACCATCATCCAACTTTCTTCCTTCCTTCCATCCAACTTTGTTTTTAGCAACTCCAGCAAGCTTGCTGCTCCTGCTGAGAGATGGTTGGGCCGGTAGGTCTGTCTTTTTTTTTGGAGCATGATGACACAAAAGAAGAGGCTTGAAAAGATGAAGTGAAAATCAATGGGGCTGAGTTTTATGGACTGCTTTTTGGACATTGGGGGATTGTTTAATGCAATAATGAAATCACCGCAGCCGATAGATTTGAGCCAGCCCAGTGCCCAGTGCCCAAGTGCTCATTCCTGGATTGGTGGTTACACTTCACAGGCACTTTTTCTTCTTTCCATGAGCAGAAATACTTTCTTCCAAAAAAATATCTCGGCTTTAAGGCAGCACTACAAACTACACAGGGGGATGTGGATTGTACAGTGTGTGTCTGTGTGTGTGTGATTGCTAAATCCACACCTCAGTGGCACATGAGGACTCTGGAGTATGCAACAAGTGCTTACATAAGTGAGCCTGAGCAATTATATGCAGCAAAAGAGATAAATGCTCCCTCGCAGAGATAAGACCAGTTTAATTAACCAGCCACAGAGGTGCAGACCCAACACAGTCAGCGGCAGGGGCACGAACGTACACACACACACACACACACACACACACACACACACACAAGATTCAACACAGCAGTACAGTGACAGCATCGCATTGAAGGGCCACGCAAGGCATTGGGGGTGTTTAACAAACACTCACACTCAGAGCAGTGCAAGGTGGAGAGAGAGGGAGAGCAAGAGAGGCATGAGGGAGAGAGAGTGAGATGGAGGGAAGAGGGGGAGAGAGAGGGGCAGGCTTTTCACATTCCTTTTGAGCTGCCTAGTCATGGGGAGCCATGGTTGCTGTGTGTAGGGAAAAAGCAACAGTTCTCCCCCGGAGCCAGTGTCATTCACTTCAGAAAAGAGCTGGTCTCTGACACAGAACCGCTCCCTCTCAAACACACACACACACACGCACACGCACACGCACACGCACACACACCATTCACTTCGGATTCTTTTTTTTTTTACACAGTAGCACTCCCTCTCCAACACAGACGCAAACACACACACACACACACACACACACAAGCACACATACACACACAAAAGCGCACACACACACACACACACACACACACACACACACACACACACACACTTCACTTCGGATTCTTTTTTTTTTTTTACACAGTAGCACTCCCTCTCCAACACAGACGCAAACACACACACACAATGATTGTTGTTGCCACTTACTGGTAATGACAGTCAGCACTCTGAAAGGCAGAGTGACACGTCATCACACACCTGCAAAACGTCACTCGCATGCACGCATCAATCTCAACACAATTTACCCACTGAAATGAGAGCACTTGCAAAACTGAGGAAATATTTTACCAAACAAAAAAAAAGAACAACACCACCAACAAACAAGACACACAGCAGCATGCAGCAGCGGGAGGAGGAGGGAGTTGGAAAATCTCCTCGTCTGTCCATGCGAGAGTGAAAACTCTACACTACATTGAGCATCCGCATCAGCGTGCCGTGTCCCTCCAGGCAACAAATTGTCTCTTCGTGACCGTTTGCAAAAACATTTCTATTTCTCCTGCTGCAATGGGTAGCGTTTACAGACAGGCACACAACACAGTTGTCAGATGGATAGGATGTGTGTGTGTGGGTCAAAGACGAAACAGGGTTTTCAGGACTCAAAAAAATAAAACTGTTCCCTGACACCGTTTTTCAACTTTTTTGGGTACGTTGGAGTGTAGAGTGATTAAGTTTTTTATTTTCTGTTCAGAAAATAGTAAGGAACATGCATTTTTACCCCATTTTTACCCATAAAATGTCATTCAGTGTAATACCGTGTTAAACAGTTGGTAATGCAAAAAACATAGATGACGTTAAAAAACTGAAATAAGCTACATAACATAGTAAAGGGCTATATTTAAGGTCTTCATCAAACCTAAAATGTTCTAGTAAAAGGCATTTGGAAATATTTTTTGCAGTGATTGTAGTCTTTCACCAAGTACATTTTACCCATTTGGTTTAAGAAGTTTTTCCACTGAAGACAAAATCAGTTCAAAATACACAATTATTAATTTGTTGTATGCCCCCGCATGTGTTGTGCTAAACAAATAAGTTTCGTAAGAATTTCACTTTATTTTCACACAAAAATGTGCATTTCACTGAATGACCACAACTATTACACTGAATGACGCCTTGGCAAACAAGCCTATGTAAACAGCTACTTTTCATTGCTATCATATTGTTACCATCATACTACAGTACTCAACGTCCTGAATGAGTGACAACAGAAGAAAATGGTGTCAAATAATTGGTATTTTACTTAATATTGGGGCATTAAAACGTGTTTTGAAGAACTTCTAAGATCACAAGCTTAGAGGTAGGCTACTACGTAGGCCTAAAACAATAAAAAAGAAAATGTTGTCTGTTAACCTGCATATTTTGGGGATTGCGACTTAGGGCGTTCTGATAATTCATGTACAACTTCCAAAATCCCACAATCGACCCAGTAATATGGTTGCTACATGGTAGTAACAAGATTATAATGGTAATAACAATAAAAGTCATAATTTCAAGTAGTATCATCATATTATTGTATCTTATAATAATAGTGCTACTTATATTGCTGTTTTTATTCTTGATATACAATTATGAACTGATTACACTGAATGAAATAGCCCTTACACTGCATTTCACTGAATGACATCTCTTACACTGAAGGACGACCAAATACTTTTCACCTTATTTTGACCATTTTACAAGCACACAGTTTGCCACCTACATAAAACAATGACTTTGACCCACAATGTGTACTATGTCTATTTAGAAAATGTGCTTGTTTGGATGAATATCTGAGTATATAAGTATTTTTTGACATTTCACTGGATGACATTTCACTGTTTTTGTGGACGTTGTTACCACAAGATAAAAATACAGAATTTTCAACTATTGAAGAACAAGACTCTCCCTTTGCATCATCACTCAAGGGGGCCCCAAGGGTCATTTTGATGATGTCACATATTGTTGTGTGACTATCACTTTGTATTATGATTTCAAAGCACCATGTTGATCTTATTACACTGAATGACATCTAAGGAATTGAAAATCCGGACAAAAGTCCCCAGGTGATTTGAATATCAAAACAAAATAGTAGTGAAACATGCTTTTAAAACAATAACAATAACACTTCTAGAATTATGCCCAGAGAGCGAAAAAATGATTTCGTTCTTCATTTTGCATAAATATTCAAGGATGTATTGGTGATTTTTAAGTTCGGACCACTACACTGAATGACATTTTTGCACTTTATGAGATTATTTCACACATACATTGACAATTATTTTTCTTTAAATGTTACTGAAATGAGAAAACAGACTATGCTGTTTATGAGCATAACATTAAAAATTCATTTATTTACTTTTTTGATAGTTAAATGAGTGCGGAACAAAAAAAATGCCCGTCTCGTCTTTGACCCGTATATGCTTCATCGTTTGTGTTTGTGCGTTGGCTGACTTCCAACCATCATATTGTAACCTTTGCTCAGCAAAACACACACAGACACGCACACACAGAGACACACAGAACCTAAAACTACTGCTGCTCCTCCCAGTGGGTGAGAGGAGGAGGGGAGGCTATGGCTGGATGATGCCCAGCCAACCTTGAGAGCAGCAAGGCCACTGTTTAAAACCTCTACGATTTGTCCAGCAGGCTTTTCCACTACTACACAGCTCAGGAGCTGCTGCTACACTTTATCTCTTTTCCTCTCCCTAAACACCAACACCCACATCAAAAATCACTAACAAACGTTACAAAACAAAACACTAAAAAACACATGCGCGCACGCACATGCGCACGCACACACGCACACACACAAGCGTGAACACGAACACAAGCACATACGAGGAATGCACATTCGCCCTCACACTCGCACCAACCCACAACCCCACTTTACTCCCACTCTATTTCTAGCAGGTAATGATCCAGACAGCGCTCCATATCATCCCCTCAGCAGGCCACAGCCCCAGGGGGCCTCCAGGCACCGATACTGGGCTTAGGTGCTGGAGCTGCCGGTGGGGATGGTGGTGGGGGTGGTGGTGACTGACTGGCAACCAGGTGGTGGTGGGGGACTGAAGGCTGGGTAGCAAGGGTGTGTGCATATTGGAGTGGAGGAGTCAGGGGGTGTTGCATCCTGGATGATTATGTTTAATTGAACACGACGCTCGACTCAACTGCATCAGCAGGAGCCAGGAGTGGGTATAAGCCCACAGATACGGGAAAGGAGAGAGAGAGAGAGAGAGAAGGAGAGAGAGAGAGCGAGAGAGCGAGAGTGTAAGAGCGCGAGAGAAAGGAGGGGAGTCAGCGTCAACGTCAAGCCTCCATAGGAATTCAATTAGTCACACCCAACAGCCAATCTTATCCCCGGCACACAGCACTGCTGGCAAAGCCGAAACGGGAGAATGGGGCCGGGGCGGGAAAGAGTGCAAAGCCTGCGGGTGCACGTTGTGTGTGTGTGTGGAGGTGGGGGGCCATGCAACAGAGGCACAGGAGGAGGGGGGGGGGGATATAAGGAGTGGGTGGGTTGAAGTGAAATGGAAACCCAACAAAAACAATCCAACACAAGCTTTATTCTTCAGACTTAAGGCGGGTAGCTGCACATTCTAGTGGAGGGGGGAGGAGGAGGAGGAGGAGGGGGAGGTGGAGGAGGAGGAGGAGAGCTGCAACAAGACAAAGCCCAGATATATGGAAGCATATTCAGACCCTCAGGGCAGACAGCAGGAAAAGAACATACTTCCATTCTCTGAAATCACCACTACGTTTTAAGTTATTGGATACTTTTTGCTTCTTACACACTTGTGGCAAAGAATACAGACCTCTTAAAGAAAGGGATGATGAGATCTCCAACAAGGAGGAGAAGCCTATGGAGTATGGATGCACATTCAGGCCTCAAAACATAGTCTTCAAACATTAAAACATTCACAACAACAGTTATTTGGGTCTAAACTAGGCCTACTACTATGAATATAGCCCATGGCAGGGCTCCAGACTAACTTTTTGCACTGGTTGCACTGGTGCGCCTAAAAAAATTTTTTAGGTGCACCAGCACAAAATTTAGGTGCACCCAAATGTTTTCACCACCCCATACACACACGCACCTCAGCTTTAAATAATAATAAAAATAATAATAATAACAATAGCAATAATAATAGCAACAATAATATAATAATAATAATAATAATAATAATAATAATAATAATAATAATAATAATAATAATTATTATTATTATTATTATTATTATTATTATATTATTGTTGCTATATTTTAAAAGACCTGGAGCCTTTCATGTGCTATAGGCTAGTGTTTCTCAACAGGGGTGCTGGGGCACCCTGGGGTGCCGCAGGCACCCCTCAGAGGTGCCACGGAAACGTGGGTGATAAATAAATTATGTAATATAATACATATTTGTCTAAATTGATAAGTTAATGTTAATCAGTGAAATCTTTCATCTGCCATTTAAGTACAATGAAGTAAATATAGGTCGCACCAGTCAGCTGCAACTTCGAACATAGGTCGTGTGATGTTACTTTTCTAAGCTTGTGTGGTATCGGATGCGATGCCATATTACAGCTTGTTGGTTTGGGGTGCCTTGAAATTTTTCATGAATTGAAAGGGTGCCTCGGCTAAAAAAAGGTTGAGAAACACTGCTATAGGCTATAGTCTTCCAAATGTGCTCCTTATAAAAGACATGACAGTAGGCTACCTAACTAACACATCTTGGCTACAAGCAGTTTGGCTGGTAGAAAAGACCAAATTAGTAGCCTTTTGGTCAGTAGGCTATGTGTTTGACTAGTAAGATCAACATACCAGCCTTTTCTGCAATAAGGCTACGCACACGGCACAAGCACAGAGTTACAATATGAAGATAGATAGATGGATGGATGGATGGATGGATGGATGGATGGATGGATAGATTTTTTTTAACAAACCCTGCTAAAAATGTTATGATTTTTAAAATCATTAGACACAAATAGCCTAGCCTATGTTTACAGTGGAATCTGAGGTGAATTGGGTTTTGTCTATTTCCCCGTTTTGGAGCGCTCTCCCTCTGCATGGTATCTTAGCAAGCGCTACGAACAGACACGACAGCACTAGTGCGCTCGCTCGCTCGCTCACTCTCTCTCTCTCTCTCTCTCTCTCTCCCTCTCTCTCGTGCTGTCTCGAGGTGCATGAACGATGCCTCCGACTGATAGGCAGTATGTAGCCTGCCCTAGTCGCTATCAAAAAACTCTCACAGAATTCCCGACAGACTAGTGCGTCACCTGTTGTTTGGCCAGCTCTGCACGCGGCTGAAACGGGAAATTATCCGCACCCGTCTGCGTTTTTGTGTGGCAATGTTTAATATCCGCTCAAGCCATTTAGTTTTTCCCCGTGAGTGTGACTCTCTCGTGTTTAAAATATCCTCAAGTCATTTTGCTGTTTTTACCGTGATTGTAACTCTCTCGACCGTTGCAAAACTCGAATGGTTGAGAACACAAAACTCGCTGGCACATGTGAACTCGGATAGTTGAGCGAAGTCGAACATTCTATTCTGAAACGTCGGGCTGCCTGTGAACGAGGAAGGGGGAGAAAGCTACCGGTAGTTCAGCGGAGTTAAAGAAATGACCGCATCGACACGTTTTATTGTGTGATGATGGGCCACTACTGTAGAATGACTATTAATTTCATGTCCATTAAAACGGCTGTTTGGTAATTGTTTTGTTCTACTGATGGCTGGTCGCACCGGTGCGCCTAAAAATATTTTTTAGGCGCACCATTGAAAAAAATGGGCGCATATGCGACCAAATTGGTCGCACTCTGGAGCCCTGCATGGTCCAAAGTCTGGTTTCAGGCACCAAGCCTGAGATCTTGCTGCAGAACTCCGGAAGAGGAGGAAGATGAAGAAGAGGAGGAGAGAACTCCAGTAAAAGAAGGAAAACCCCAGGCGAACAAGCCCAAGCCATGACTCACTGCTCTAGCTGCCGCAGCCAAGGTACCCAGGCTACAGCTCTGCACTCTGGCCTGCATGAGAAGAGTCGGAGAACCTCGGCACTGACTTTTAGCCCTCGCCGAGTGAAGTTGAAATGTTGAAGCAGCATCTCTAGCCTGGAGTTAAACCATCAGCCCACCGCTCACAGTCCTCCCTGGCACGGAGCTGGAAAAGATGGATGATGATTCACACAGAGAGAGAGAGAGAGAGAGAGAGAGAGAGAGAGAGAGAGAGAGAGAGAGAGAGAGAGAGAGAGAGAGAGAGAGAGAGAGAGAGAGAGAGAGAGAGAGAGAGAGAGAGAGAGAGAGAGAGAACAACACCTCTCCAGGGACACTCGTCTCGAATGCATCAGTACAACCAACTCAATATGGCCTTTTGCATCATCATCTACAAAATCTGCCCTCCGCCCTCCCATAAAAACAGAAGTGAAAGAAAAAACAACTGCAAAAAAATATAGAAAGACAGGCAAGCGATTGCAAGAGGTATCCTCGCTGCAAATGTGCGTCCAAAAAAAACAAAACAAAAACATGCTAATTGCCCAACCCTGAACACTCACACACCCATACACCCATCCACCCACCCACCTACACACACACAAGAAGCAAAGCAAAGCAAAGCAAAGCCAAGCAAAAAGATAATTGGCACCCCTTTGCCTGCGGTTGAGAAAGCGATGACCCTACCTTACAGGGGCTAGATCTGAGATTAAACCGACACAGCGAGCATCAATAGCTGAGGCTGCCCTAACCTGAGTGGCCGGGATCACAGCCAGAGGAGCCAGGGAGAGCCGGCACAGTGCAGCACGGGGAGGGGGGGGGAGGGGATCCCCACCACCTGATGTGTTTTATTAATAACAAGGCCAATTACACGCAGCACATATTGACCTTACATAAGGCCCGGCCAGGACCCAGGGAGGAGAGGAGAGGAGAGGAGAGAGAGTAGAATACACTAGTGGAGGAGAGGAAGAGAGAGAACAGGAGAGGAGAGAAGAGGAGAGAAGAGGAGAGGTGGGGGTGGCGGTTGAGGGATGAGAGCAGCAGGGGTAAGCTGGGGGTTGAGATTCTTCAGGCCTGTTCTACAGTCTAATGAAGTGTCTGTCGAGGCAATAACACACGCACACAGGCATTGCACACATGCACGTACACACACACACACACACACACACACACACAGACAGACAGAGCACATGCTCACACAAACAAATTCTGCTTTTATTAAAGCGGCATCTCTTCTTATTATACTTGAGCCCTGAAGATACCATCAGCTCTGCCTGGGCTGTATCCAAACAACCTTGTGTGTGTGTGTGTGTGTGTATGTGTGTGTGGCAGGAGCATGTATGCGCCCAGGCTGTGCAAAGTGTGTGCATGACACCTCACAGAAGGCAGATAAAACCTGATCTCTAGGGTTCGCCTTACAAATCTTTAATCAAATGCCATCCGCACGGCCGGTGCCGCGTCGTCACCCAGGTCAGGACAGGAGGAGCCTGCTATGCTCTGCCCTGCCATGCTGCTGCTGTTACTGTCTACCCGATGCCATTTCGAGCCAGGTGCCCTGTCAGAGCGGCCAAGCCGCCAGGCCAAAGCTCCCCAGAGGCCAATTACACCATAGCCGGCCATCATCCAGCAAGACTGTCTACTCAGACACTAGCCTAGGCTTACATACAGTCATTGGGTTCAGTCGCAAAGGTGTGTGCTGCGCATGCGCGAGAGTGTGGAATCAACAGTCAGATAGACTGAGCGAGCAAGAAGGATAGTGTATGTTAGACACAAGACAGAGAGAGCGAGAGAGAGGTGAGCGGCCAGGCGAGAAGGCCATATCAAGATGAAGTCTTAAAACTGAAACCATCATCCAGATTCCAGGAAGAAAATCCACTCAGGCTGTTTTTAGGCCGGCCAGAACAGTTCTGGTGCCGATTCCTGTAGCAGTTAAACAGGAAACCAAAGGGTATACCAGGGATTTTTATTTTATTTTATATATTCATATTTTATATATTAATTCATTACATAGGATTTTTACCGTTTATGGCCCAGGTGAGCCTGCTGAGGTCTTTTTTTAAAAGATAAATAAACAAAAAAACACGTTTCACATTTGGTTTGGTAAGCGCAAGACTCAAACATCCAGGCTCTGTTGCGGAATTCCAGCATGTACTGCACATGAACGTGCACACACAGAGCAGTGCACTCTTAATCAGACATTCCATTTGTATTTCCTTCCTGAGTGCTGTTGCGATTAAGCCTGTGGAATTTCACCCCCGTTCACATCAGTTCCCCCTTCACAGTTTCAACAAAAAGGGATAGACACAAAGGTATAAAGGAAAAGGAAAGATCAACTGCATGAGAAAAGGAGAGAAAGCATGTCAAAAGGGAGAGAGAGAGAGAGAGAGAGAGAGAGAGAGAGAGAGAGAGAGAGAGAGAGAGAGAGAGAGAGAGAGAGAGAGAGAGTTAGAGAGACAAAGAGTGAGCATGTTCATACGTGAAGGAGGGAGAATGATTGAGACAGTGTGCACACGAAAGAGATACTGGAAGAGGAGATGGAGAGAGAGAGAGAGAGAGAGAGAGAGAGAGAGAGAGAGGGAGAGATCTGACTCAGGTCCCTGAAGATTCTGTAGAATTTCTCCGCTTAGAGTGTAACGTCACACCGGTGTGACGGGAATGTTCGGGCAGTGAAAGTTCTATAGAATTCTGGGCATCATTCAATACAATATGGAATCGTAGAATCTTGCATTGTTATAGAATGCATGCTTTTTATAGAATGCTCAAAAACCCACACTCTTAAAGGGACACTGTGCAGGAAATGGTCAAAAAAGGTACTGCAACTATGCTGTTCATTGAAACTGGGCTGCCTATTGCCAAATTTGATCTTAACATGAAAGTTTACTAAGTAATAAACAAATATTTTCTAGTGTGGTCCAAGTACAGTCATTTTTGCAGCTAAAAATTGCTATTTTTGGAAATTCAAAATGGCGGACCATGGAGAAGATCCCCCTTTTCATGTATGAAAAGTGCACTTTTTCCAGTCATAGTGAATACTTAGAATTTGATGGTGGTGGTAAGTATTCATGAAAAAGGTAACATTAGTGAATGGGCAGCATGGATTCTGGAAATAAACAACTAAAAATCTCACACAGTGTCCCTTTAAAGGTTAATAGCATGGCCACGGGTAACACTGGCTGGGAGACAGGGGTGTGTGTTTGAACGGGGTGTGGGGGTGTGTGGGGTGTTAGACAGGAGCAATTCCAAGCATCTTATTGCCATTTAATGCATGTCTGTGGCACCTCCAAATATCACACAGACATTTCATTAACCAACACAGCTCAGTTCTGCTCGCTCTCTGAGCTCCAGGCCCCTTACTGCAAAGCATGTGCAATTTGTGCACCGTGTGTAATAGAAAATGGCTCTCTCTGACGAGCTCTCTCGCTCTCCACACACACACACTTCACCGGTACTTTGAATCACCCCGCAGGTATCGGGATTAGAAACAGGGCTCCTTCCCAAAAGGTCAAACTGAAAGTGTGAAATTTTAAAAAGTCATTAGCTGCAGATTTGTTGGTGAGAGAGGGAGACAGGGGATGTATTATTTTTAGGGAGAAGATGATTAGGTGTACAAGTTTGGAGGAAAAAAATAGGCGAAATGCCTGAAATGTTAAATTATTAAAAAAGGACCAACTGCAACTGGAAACAATAGCCTACTTACAAGCAGAGACATCTCATCTACCAAACCAAATCCTTCAATGGCGCAGTTCCCAGGTCGGGGCCATTTAAAATATTAAGACCTGTTTGGAGTGCATGGCACCATGCTGTGCTGAATAATAATAATAACACTTCATCTGGTTAATAAACTGACCACGTAGGCTGTAATGTGTCAACGTCTAATCATTCCGAATGGATGCTTCAGGGGACCTAAAGCAACACCATTCCAGACATACAACTAGCCCACGTTGCTCCACTCAGCGCGCGCGCACACACACACAGACCAAGGCTCACCAGCACTAAAAAAGCGCCAAAGCGTGCCGAGAATGTGGTCCATCTTTTCATTAGGAGGCGGCTTATCCAAGCCATCAGCGCTATGCTCCCAGGACAGCAGCTATCTTGTGCCTTAAAGATCAATGCTAATTAGCTTTTCCCACTCTGGAAGGGAATGATAAAAGGCCTTGGAAGAGAAGCGGTGGAGAGCAATAACAGTCTTCTCCATCCCTTGGCTCACTGCCACCACGTTCGGCCACCTACCTACCTCCACACCACCACCTTCCCTTCCTTCCTTCTGCGCCCCATTTAGCTTATGAGGTGCTGCGCTCATTCCAGAGGTCGGGAGAGTAGCGAGGACAAATAAATCACCCTCGTATTCGCTATAAATTAGTTAAATGGTCAATCCGCTGCCCTAATGTGTGTTGGTTAAATTAAAGTTTCAACTGTCTCATCGCTATTAGAAACCATTAACTGGCATAAAGGCAGTAGTCAGTGCAGCGATGCTACAGAGAATACCCCCGCGCGCGCTGTTATTGTACGGTCACGTCGATGCCTGCCGCCTTCCAACGTGTCAATGTATCCATTGTGGTATGTGTGCATGGGACTGTGTGCATTGCAATCACGCCAATGACTCTGCATCTTCGTTACATAGATCAACATCTGTGAGACAATGTTGCAAAGCATGATTCTCCAGCCACGTCAACCTGCCTAGATTGAAAGGGTAGATTCGCATCCAGCTTTCACACAGACATTTAAACACTGTGATATCGAAAGAGAAAGTATCGTACATTACGATTTACAATTAAGTCATTGTTGTGATAGTAGTCTGTTGTTTCCTATTCCTACAACCCAATTTGGGACAATTAATTGAATTCACAAAAGCCTTCTTGTATGCTGGGCACGTCAGGTATTGTTTGTGCAGCATGTCTATAAGTTATTATCGAGGGCCAGTCTGTAATGCGCAAGCAACGTCTTTCCATTAAAAGAACAAGTTAAGCTTAGAAACATCCTTTAATACAGAAGCAATTGAGTTTCCTTTCTATGACGGTAGTGCCGTATGAAAGTATGTCGAAGGCTTATGTTAAAGCGGCATTGCAGCAAGTTTAACAAAGTTGGCTATCAAAGTCCTCTAACTTGCTAGCGTCGGCTAACGTTAGCTACTATATTCAAGACATCAAGTCGGCAAATCAACAAAAAACAACCATGACAATAATAGAAGACCAAATTCATAAATAGCCCAACGAACATAATAAAACAGCCGCAACGACAAAGAAAACAGAATCTTGTAGCTCCAATAATAGAAAATCTCAATGAGTTGTCAAAATTAGGTTTTTATGGTGACGTTAGATAATCTTGTCTGAAGGCAAGTTCATTTTAAACTACTGGGCATTGCAAGCAACATTACCTAAACGTAAATCTATGTCACTCATGTGCATTATTACAAGCTATTCAAGGTTTAATCAAAGTAAGTGTATGGAAGCTGAGGTTTTGTTCTGGACACTTTGGGGGTAGTTGTAGACTGCCCTACAAAAGACTCAACTGTAGAGTTAACTTTAAAACCAGGGTTCCCTTTAATTAACGAAGTGTGCCTTCTACGACCGTATACCACATCTAAAGAAAACACACAGGTCCCATTAGTGCCTCAAAGACCACAGAATAACCTGTCAACTGGAACGACGGCGCGTTTGGGATTGAAAGGAAACTTTTGTTGACTCCTTCAATGTGTCAGCGGCTACCCACAGAACTAGCAGCCTTAGCTAACCATTACAGCCATTGCAACCTTTCTTTATCAGGTAACCTGGTTAGCCTAAATGCATACATTATAACTTTTAAAAGGACACAGCTCTTAACACAGACACATCAGCAACACAACGATGGCAAATACCCCAAGGCAAGGCCTGGCAATGCGGTGAGCTAAAAAAAATCTCAGAAGACCCCCGCGTCCGCAAACTGAGCGGTCTTGATATGCCGTGCTTTACCAACCGGTTACGAGAGTCCAACATTAAAATATGCCAATCTACTTCGAATTGTGGACAGCATTAACACAAACTGCACATGCAATACTTACTGGGATGTGTTCCTCGCAGACAGCTATCCAAAACACAGTCGATGAAATATCGGGAACCTTGAAAGTTTAAAGCCGTGTTGACAGCATCCTTCACAGATCCGCCATCTTCATTGAGCTGGCTATTGATGTTGCTGGCTCGCGACTCTTTGCTGAAACTCTGGAGCGAACCATGTAGGCTATCACAATAGGGATGCACGTTAGTCACATCTGCTTAAAATAGACAATATTTACAGCAAAATCAGCAACATGTAATGCAATGTGATGTATAACCATTCTATTAAATATATTTTAATATGTTAAACGACAAACTGTTCTGAAATAATTTTGGAAAATGTAACAACGTTGTTCGCAACCCCTATTTCAGTCTCTTCTGTTGTCCGTGCCCAAGCGAGAGTACCTCCTATTTTTTCTTCCAGGTGAGGGGCACCCACAAGGGTCTGACTGGGTAAATACAGAGGGGAATGCACTGGGCATGTTTTCGCACGGAGAATGCAGTTCATATACAGATATTATAATAATGCATCGTTTGTTTTGAGTAATTGCAAACTAGGCAATAGGCTTTGCTCATTAGTGAAGTTAATTAACATAATATTGGGCTTCTTAATAAACATAATATTGGGCTTCTTAAGTTAATAAACACAATATTGTTTTTCTGTTGGCTCCAAAATAAAGTATTATTGGCGGTTGGAAGCCAAACGGCTAACATTAATAAAATTATATTGTTGAGTGATATTGCACAAACTGGACGTTGCAAAATCACTGTGTCCTAGGCCTACTGTGCCCTTTATCGGCACGATATGAACAAGGGGGGATTCTAGTCTTTCACTCCTGGTTCAGACACGCGGCAAACTAGGAGAGTGACTGCCCGTTCACTTTATATGGCTGGCATACGTCAGCAACGCCAAACTGCACATTTTTTAGCTGAAGCGGAGCCTTGAATAGCTTCTGACACAACTTGGAACTTGTCCTGAATGCAAGGGACAGTCACAGCTCCAAGACAGTAAGCAAGCCTTTCCCGACGTGTGGCGTCCCATTGGTGTGGCATTTAAAAATGTGAGGGATTTTTTTTTTTTTAAACATGGAAAAAGCACCACACCAGCGCCACAAGTAGAAGCGAAGACATCAGAGCCTAGAGATATACGGCTCTGGAAGACATGTGCTCGTGGCGCCATCTGGTGTTGAAAACGAACATTGGTTCAAGAAGTACTGACGAACACCACATATTTTTGCACCTACGAAAGAAGTCTATCTGCATACATGCTTAATGCCCAAGATGGGACCATGCAACTTACGAGTGCAAGTGTATGTCTTACTAAAATCCCAAGTAATGGAAATGGATAAAGTCTTCCACCATAAATGTAATCAGTTTAATTATAAACAGTGCAGACCTGCACTGGTTACCCGTCTCATACAGAATCGACTTTAAGATTCTGCTCACAGTATTTAAAGCATTAAATGGACTTGCCCCTAGCTATATCTCAGACATGCTCTCTTTTTATGCCCCTGCTCGAGCTCTCAGGTCCACTGATGCCAAGCTGCTAAGGACCCCCACCCCCCCGCAGAAGAAGATCGGCGACGCCGCGTTTGCCTGCTATGCGCCCAAGAGATGGAACGCCCTCCCCATCGAGATCCGATCAGCCACCTCCGTCGACTCCTTTAAGAAGCAGCTGAAGACCCACCTCTTCATCCTTGCCAACTCCTAGCTGCCAAGGCGTCATAGTGTCCCAGCCGCCGCAGCGCCCTTACTACTCGCAATCCAGCCCTGGCAGGGGGCTCCCCTAGGTGGCCGCTGGTCTCTGCCTGAGGTTTCTTCCTGACTACAGGGGGTCTTTTTTTCTCAGACCTCACTGAGCTTTTTTTTTCCCCTCACAAACTATGAATCAAGCGAAAGGGAGTTTTTCCTCACCCCTGATGCCACCAGGGGCCGCACCTGAGCGCCCAATCTCTGTGTGACTATCTATGACTTATGATAGGCCCAGCCACTATGGACCTTACACATCTAAGAATCCTGGTCCTAACCTACGTTGACCTTATGACTCTACATTCTCTGTCTATCTCTTCTTCCTCTGCCTTCCTGCTTTTTCTGCCTCTCCTCTATACCTCTCCTTTTAAATCTATCTCTAACAATGTTTTTTTCCCATTTGTTAAGCACTTTGAGTTACATGCCTTGTATGACACAGTGCTATACAAATACAATTATTATTATTATTATTATTATTATAATTGAAGTGTCCACTCCATACAAACGCAGCTAATGATATTTGAACAAAAAAACCCACCTTTTTTCAAATAAGCAAGGAAGGAAGATCAAGAAGTCACACTCATCAAGACAACATAGTGTATTGAATTATCTTTATTAAGTAAACTCTACAATTCAATATTGCTTTATGCTTTTTTTTTCTTCCTTATCCTAAATAACATCCGCTTGCAATCGGCACAGTTTTTTTATTTATATATATTTATATATATAATATACTTTTTCAATCAAGCTACACTTTGAAGAATACAAAAATATCACAGTACATTTTCTACTCAGTCATTCTCCACCAGTGAGTTCCAAGTTGAGGTTCGAGTCTGGCTTTGAACACAGGAGCCTGGCAATGCCCCCTTCCCACAAAACACCTGCCCACACTTACAAAGACAAGCAAGTGGCGGCGCATTGACAAGGAAGAAAAGAAAAACGCAGACAAACAGAACAAGACATATAAAGTCATTGTCAAACACACAGTAGAGAAATAAGGTCAGACAGGAAGGGGGCAGGATGAAGAATAAGAATAAGAAAAAAATATTTTAAGACAGAGAGAAAGAAAGAAAAGTTGCAACAAGGCTGAACTAAGGAGGATGTAACCATAATATTGTCAGTGTAGGGAAGGTTAAGAGCGATGAATATTCTGTCATAAAAAAGAGAAGAATAATAGAAAGCAAGAGGCGGTCCAGATTGGATGCCCAAGAGGACTGGGTGGGTGGCACTTGGTCCAGCCAGACTCGTGTGTTCCAAAAGCCCCTGAGACTGGGCCCTCAATAGGTGATTGGAAAGAGGAGCTCACGCAACAGCACTTACACATACAACACAACATACACATCACACTCGCTCTTGCTCAGCTTCAAACAGCACACCTCACACACACACACACACGCACACCATTTCTATACAAAATATCAAAAACAAAACAAAAAAGAGGAAAAAAAGGAGAGGAAAAAAACAAAAACAAACAAAAACAATCCTCACCCGTACTGAACATAATAATTTTCAATATTAAACTTTTTTTTTCTCTTTTCTTCCATCTGAATGACTAACAAATATTGTTTATATTTTCTTCTTGTTTGTTTTGTTTGTTTGTTTGTTTGTTTTTGTTTACATCATTAGATGAGCCCCGAGTGTAAATCCTTGATGACCGGCGGAGGGCCTCCTGTCATGTCCTGTCCTCCTCCAGGTACAGAGGAATGTTGCAGTATTCAAATCTTGACATTATAGTGGTTTCGTTAATGGAACCAACCAACCAAATATATCCACACCAACGGATGAATGGAAAAAAACAACTTCAACTTCCAACTCTCTGGGGGAGATACCACATATACAAGCTCCACCACAACTGGGCTCTGGGGTGTGTGGGGTGGGCTGGGGTGGGGTGTTGGGTAATGGGTATGGGTATGGGTGGCATGGGGAAGGGTGGGGTGGGGTGAGCAGTTTGGCAGACGAACAAACTTCAAAAAGGAGTAACTCTCCTGTGTTAACGTGGAAAAAAGTCACACGAATATTAGACACAATAAGAAGAAGGGTCAGAGCAACAATACTCATAAACAACAAAAACACTAATAATAATAGAAGTTCTAGAGCTCCCTTGGCTGTCCATAAGCTCCACCAGACCTGCGGAGCAGAGTAGAGCAGAGCAGCACTGCTGTAATGGAGGCTAACACAAGAGGAGGTCAGCAGAGCAAGGCAGGAGCAACGCGGTGTTGAGAAGCAGCTAGGGCAGGGAGCTGGTGTAGTGGGGGGTTGGGGGAGATTGGTGGAGGAGTAGGGTATGCAGACACCCCAGGGACTGGTGGAGGTTTGGCCAGGGCCGGCAGGACACAAGAGGGGGACACCCGACTTGGGCAGAGTGGTGGTGCGGCGGTGATGGGTCGGTGGTTGTGAGGAAGTATGGTCCCTCACCATGCCTGGGCCTTGGCCTGGGCCTGATGTCTAGGGGTGGGGGTGCCCAGGGAGCTCCTGTGAGAGCGGCCATTGGGAGAGCCAATGTCTGTTCAGTGTCCCTGGTTATCACGGCAGAGGTGACGGCGACGACCTTGTGACTGTGACCCTGGCCACAGTGATGATGGTGACGATTATCGTGAAAAAATGTCGATCATGGACTGCAGTAGCGCTGGTGGTGGCGGTGGTAATGACGGTACTGTGCCAGTGGTAGCAACGACGGTTGGTAGTGGTGGCAATGTCAATGTCCATGTCCATGTCCATGTCAACCCCGTGTGTCTCCTCTCCTCTCCTCTCTCCACTCCAGCCCTGGTTGGTGGTCTCGCTCAGGGGGAGAAGGTGGCCATCTCCAGGGAGATGCGCTGCCACAGCTCCTTGGTCTGCTTGCCCCGCTTCAGGTTCTGCAGCACGTCGTTGAACTGCATCATGCCCACGGGCGTCAGGCAGAAGGCCCCGCGCGCGCTGCGGATGATGTTCACAAAGTCATCGTAGTCCGCCGGCGTCAGGTGGATCAGCCGGTGGTGGATGTACTGCGGACGGAAAGCAGAGGAAGAGCAATTAACACAAACACAAACACGCACGCACACACACACACAGTAATCCATGTAAACATTGAGGCTCAGTGAAGTACTGACATCGTGGGGCCTATACTACAAAGCTAGTTCAGGATAAGTTAAGGTTAAGTTAAGAGGTAAATCATCTAATACAAGAGCTTTTCTTAAGAAAATGAGGACTCCATGCTCTTCTATTAGGTGATTTACCTCTTAACTTAACCTTAACTTATCCTGAACCAGCTTTGTAGTATAGGCCCCCATGAGTCAGAATCAGAACGCAAGCAACAAGAGTAATCAGAGATGGCTACCTGCGCCCCTGCCCAATGTTAGATGTATGTTTGGCACCACCTGCAGGTGATGCAAAATACTGTGGATGGACACACACACACAAACGGACACGGGGGCCAGGTAATTTCATATTTGAAACACCAGTACCCAGAAGGACTAAAACTGGTGCTCAGAAGGACAAGAGAGGTGTGAAAAAGGACTAAGCTGTCTAGTCCACTGTACTGTCGGTAGTGGGATGTAGAGGGAGGAACACAAAAGCCATCAACTACTGACTAAGACATTAGGACATGGCCGTGTTTGGGTAACCAAAAGCACTTGCAACAACACAGTGGATGAAGTGGGAGAGAAATGGAACAAGGACAATTACCGTTGTAACACTTGCACAGTGAACTGCAACAATACCGGCTCTCCTAATGAGACCTCCACAGATACGGCAGCAAGCCTAATTGCACAACACCTGTCGAGTCCACCATAAAATGTTTAGAGCTCTAATGCGCAAAAAAATAACTGCCCTCTCTTGCGGTCGTGTAGCAAAAGTGAACACTTGGCAGGGCTGAAGTGGTGCGAGTGCCTCTCTGGGCTGTGTCTTAGTGGGCAGAGGGTCTGTCTTTCGGGAGTGTCTTATTGGGGAGTCTTATTGATCCAGTCGGTACGTCTGGTCCGTCCACCCAAAATGAGCGGGCGGACAAATCGTAGTGGAAAATAAGCAGCTTTGAATGAGTGGCAGTGAACACTCGTTGATCATTGTTAGAGTGCGTCCAAAGAGTGGGTCAAAGACGTGCAAAATGGCATTGTCATTCAGTATAACGGATACCTTCTGCTGACTGTAACAGTAAAAAACACGATTTGCAAATTCATTCAAGTGAATGGATGACAGCCGAGGCTTTCATGAATTCACTGGAAAAAATAAAATAAAAAGAGTCATGTTTTTTACAGTTGCAGTCAGCAGAAAGTATCCGTTACACTGACTAACAATTTCATTTTGCACATCTTTGACCCGAGTACTCACAGGTGATAGTGGTAATTTTATCAACAGAAAACGAAATGTGGAGGTTGTCATGGATCAGCTGCGCCCATGTTTTTTAATTGGTTATTTCTTCAGTGTTTGTCCACACAGTAATTCCCCCACTTACGAACCTTCACAGAACAGTGGTGGCGTGCCAGCTATGGTTTGCCAAAATGGGTAAATAGTGTGGATGAATCGCTATGGACAAACATTAACCAAGTTGGAGGGCCTTGCCCTCTGCATTTGTTTTTTCATCAACAAAGCCAACATCTTACCGTTTGGATGCGGCATGTAGAAGTATTATATTGATGTCTTCCACTGCCATTCACTGCCATTGTAATGTGTTCAGTTGTTTTCCCCTATGAATCCTCCGCCCTCTTATTTTTGGTGGGCGGACCGGACTGGACTGGCTCCATTGGGTTCTGTATGGGTAGCGCTTTATTGGCCAGACGTTCTGTCTTAGGAAGAGTCTTGTTGGGCAATCGTATTGGGCAGAGGGTCTGCACAGGCCAGAGTGCCTCTCTGCTTAGTGCCTCATTGGTGTAGCTGAGCGTAGCTGAACGCAGCCTCGCTGGGCTTCCTGGTGTGAGCGGAGCTGTGCTGAGCGGAGTGTCGGGCGTGTGGAATGTATTTCTCCCCGTGGAGCAGTTAGAGAAGTGACTCTGTGCTGGCCACAGTACATTTGCTCTTTAGCATCGGCCTGGGACAGTCCCATCTCGCTGGCTAGAGTACATACGCATATGCACTCCAGCGAGGTGATAAAGATGGCTACTGGGCCACAGGCTTATTGAGGGGATGCTTGAGGAGCTCAGAGGAAAATTGACATGGTCACAGTACGGCCATTAAAAGCAGAAACCGACGAAGTGTAATTTGGAGGCTTTATTTTTTTTTAAATGTGATTTTATCGGTAAATGTGAATTCTATTTCAACACGTCAAGACAATTCTCATTTATGCACAGGATAAAAAAATGTATGGGCTTTAGTGCAACTACTGATAGGGAGAATAAATTGAAAAAAATGTCATTGTCACTGCTCATTTTTCTCCACGGACCCCAATTCCAGCAGAGTTAAATATTGAAAGAGAGCCACAAAAAATGTAGCCTTTGAAGTGTGCACTCAGAGACAGCGAGGCAATTTTAGAATCCAATTCTGCCTTCTAAAAGCACCTTTGTGTCGTTCCGATTCCGAAAGGCAGCGTGGACGCTTCCTCGTGCTGAAATGCTATCGAATTCTAAAGTCAACAGTTGGTATCTTAGTAACCGTGTCTTATAAAGAAAAAAGTGGTGTTCCATTTGCTTCTCACTAGGTAGGCTACAGCAGATATCTGGCTCCTCTATTCAAACAGACGGCCAAGACATCTCAGATCTAGGGGAGTTTTGACTGAAACCTGAGAAATGGTGGGGTGTCAGACTGATTATCAACTCCCAGCAGAGGAGAGAAAAGAGTAAAGAAGAGAATCTGGGTGTTATTTTCATGCCTCGGCTGATAACGGCGATAAGTGGTGCTGTGTGAATTCCTGGAGATGAGGATTCTCTGAACTGCATTTTTATCAGGAGATTTGAGGCTTTAGCCAAATAAGGAGTGACTGAAACTGGTGAGGCTGGGGTGGGGGACGTGATGGGGGAGTATGCAACAAGGCAACAAAATGGAGCTTGTGTGTGTGTGTGTGTGTGTGTGTGTGTGTGTGTGTGTGTGTGTGTGTGTGTGTGTGTGTGTGTGTGTGTGTGTGTGTGTGTGTGTGTGTGTGTGTGTGTGTGTGTGTGTGTGTGTGTGTGTGCATTCCTGCCTGAATATGTGTGTGTGCCTCTGTGCAGCCAACAGCTTTTCCTCTCTGATGTGTCAGATGCAGTTAGGTGCCTTCACATCAACAGCAGCTGCAGCGTTGGAACACACCACACCATGCGGCTGCTCTAATCTTTAGCTTTAATGCCCTCGCCTTCATGCACAATTCATGCACATGCTAAAGCAAGGCTGTGTCTGTCTCCTTGTTGAAGAAGACGTCTTCTTTCTGTCAGTTCTGACATGCATAGTACATTACTGTATGCAGGCACCAGTCATTGCACCACATTACAATCAAGCAAAATGTTGTCAGTGGGAGTGAGCGGATGAGCGTGTGCGTGGTCGTAAAAAGCTGCGGAACTCAAGAGATTTGAATGGGGAAGAGTAGCAGTGCAGGCCACAATGGGAGGGTGGTAATCCAAAACAAACTAAGCGACCCACTTCTCCACAGCACCCAAAACTCAGGCCAGTAGACTCCCAACAGGGCATTTGGCATTTGAAAGGGCCCCCCTCACCCAATGTGGAAATAAGGACCTAATTCTGGGGCCTCCTCACTTCCTGGGCCCGAGACAACTGACCCGTTTGCAAAGCTTGACTTTTTCAGTCAATGGTCAAACAAATTAATGACAAGGGGAAGGGGAGGAAGAGTTTTAAGGTGTAAATACGCATACAAATGTTGCTGCACCTGTGTGTGTGTGTTTCATTCGTATATGTGGGTGTTTGTGTGTGTGTATCATTTATATCTGTGTGTGTGTGTGTGTTTCATTCCTATATGTGGGTGTTAGTGTGTGTATAATTTGTATCCGTGTTTGGATTTGTAATGCTGCCTTCTTGGTGAGATCCAAATAAAAGTACTAGTTCTAAACCAGTGTGTGTGCGTGTGTATTACCTGTAAGTAGGCCTGCTGGCATCTCTGTACGAGCTGCTGGAAGGCAGGCGTGCGCAGGTGAGCGTGTATGTGGGCGGGGTTCAGGCGCTGCAGAGCCTCCATGATGATCTCCTGAAGCACGAAGGGGCTCAGCACCCCTTTAGCCGCCCCCACACAGAACTGGTACACGTAGTTCACACCTGGGGGAACACACACACATAGACATTCACACATACTGTACATACACCAGCCATGGGTTTCTCTGTGTATACACTAGGCCTGCCCCCACAAAGAGTTTGAGTTAGAGTTCTGTCACCATGTCTGTATGGACCTTGCTGTGTGCTCTAGGGCAGTGTTTCCCAACCTTTTCTGTCTCGCGTACCCCCTAAGCCTCTTAGTTGTGTCATGAGTACCCCCTAATTCATGTTCTATATTGCTTTCTCTGTCCTGATGTGACTGTTCCATACATTTGTTATAATAATAACATTTTTCCAAGTACCCCCTGCAGTGTGCTCGCGTACCCCTAGTGGTACACGTACCCCTGGTTGGGAAACACTGCTCTAGGGCATTATCATGTTGGAAGGGGAAGAGGCCCACTCCAAACTGTTCCCACAAGGTAACTTGGGAGCATGGAATTGTCCTACTGGAGACATTGAGAATGGACTAGGTCCGGAACGTCTGTAGCTCCAGTTTTGTCCTAATGACTTATTTTGTTAACTTTTCGGCTACAATCTACATTTTTTACTTGAGCCTTGTGTGTGCCCCATCTTTTTTGACCCTCTTAGCATGGAATTGTCCAAAATGTTTTGGCATCCCGAAGCTGAAATAGCTGCAAAAGGTGGGCCAGTATCATACTGAACCTTATGGTTTAAGAATGGGATGGCAGTTAAGTCCATATGTGAGTCAATGCAGGTTAGGAGAGACCGATTGACTGGCACTGAAAGGGAGAGAGAGGAAAACAAGAGAGAGAGAGAGAGAGACAGACAAGGAGGGTAAAAAAAGACAAGTGAATGTGTGAAAGGGGGGAGAGAAAGGCCAGTGAAGAGCACAGCACTGGTGTAAAAGCAGCGGGTGCAGTGCAGGATTAGCACGGAACAGAGAGAAAAGGCTTGAATTTTTAATCAGTCGGTGCAGAGGAGTGGAGGAGAGAGAGAGAGAGAGAGAGAGAGAGAGAGAGAGAGAGAGAGAGAGAGAGAGAGAGAGAGAGAGAGAGAGAGAGAGAGAGAGAGAGAGAGAGAGAGAGAGAGAGAGAGAGATAGAGAGAGAGAAAGAGAGAGAGAGAGAGAGAGAGAGAGAGAGGAGCACTGAGGCCTCCTGCTGTGCTGCCAATGCTGCACTGTACTGATCTGCTATAAATGTTTGATGCCTGCGGCACGGCGTGTAAAATAGACATCACAATGCCAATATGAGACTGACGCCTGTTTTCCACTTTCACGTTTAATATTCTCCTCTCTCTCTACCCATCTCGCCCACGGTCCTATCATAAGCACCCACACAAACATACGCACACACGCGAGCATGTAACACACACGCGCGCGCACAACACACACTCACACACATGCACGCACAACACACACATGCACGCGAAACCCACACACATTTCACATTTTATACGAATCATTCCCACTGACACTCTTGTTTTCAGCCAGGACAGCCATTGTGGTGGGCGTTCCTTTCTTTCTTTTTCTTTTTTTAAGTGAACACTCCCAAGCTTTCACGATGCGAAAATGCTGTAAATCTATCTGAAAAACTAGCTCTGGTCTTCTGCTACTAAACTTGTCACGCCTGACTACTTTCCAATCACAGTGTATTTTTGGTGTTATTATGTCCTGTTTTGGTAGTAGCTCTGGTGTCTGTAGCGGAGGGGAGTAGAGTTGCCCAGCCGGGACTCGAACCCAGACCTTCTGGGGTAGTAAACTGGGGCTCTGACCGCTACACAAAAAGAGCCAGGCTTGTTGCCGTGACAGTCAGAACACACCCACAACCCTAGTGATGGTCACTCCATCACAGTGTCACTTAAATGTAATGTAAGGCAATGACACTTAAATGTAATGTAAGGCAATGACACTTAAATGTAATGTAATATAATAATAGCAATAGGAAAGGTTCACCAGAGCAGTTCAGATGTGAAAACTTAACGAGATAAAATAAAGCCATAGACTGACGTTTTCACGATTGTTGCATGTGCTTGGGACTATTACCATTTTAAATGTCGAAACATTCATCCCTGGCACCTAGTTTTATGTCATTAACTTCTTACATCTGCACTGCTCAAATGAACCCTTTTGCTTTCATTAGCCTTTTCTGCAACAGAGAGTAACGCACAGGAGTGCGGAGGGAGCACGGCTAGCTGCTTCATAAAGCAATGCCACTCACCCAGGCGGGCGGCCAGGCCTAGTAGCCACTTCACGTCCTCCGTGTAGGGGGGACTACGTGAGAAGTTGTTGGGGTGGTCGTTATGGGCCCTCCTACCCAGCATCTCCAGCGCTAGCATACCTGTGAAAAAGGGAGAGAGAGAGAGAGAGAGAGAGAGAGAGAGAGAGAGAGAGAGAGAGAGAGAGAGAGAGAGAGAGAGTCAGAGAGAGAGAGAGAGTCAGAGAGAGAGACAGAGAGAGACAGAGAGAGAAAGAGAGAGAAAGAGAGTCAGAGACAGACAGGCAAGAGTTTGTGGAAAAAACAGAGAAGAGAGAATCGTCACGCAAAATGACTTCTTCACAACTCCTGGCTGAGAAGTTTCAGGCTACCACATGGTATTAGTCATAACTATTGAGCTGTAATCAACTGGAGTTCTTTGAGAGCATGACTATACAGCTTTCATCCAGAATGCTGTCTTCAGCTCTGGCTTGATGAAATATCTTCCCCATTACTTATTCTATCCCTTAGTGTCCAGGAGGAAAGAGTCGTCCTAAAATCACCACTACACCCGCCACCAGCACTTCACCATGTGCACCAATGGGCCATTACCATTACTGAAGCATGTAATTTATTACATAGGAATAATTATCTGTGCACATCTTTCTCCAGTCAAATGACTTGATATTAGCTGATGAGAATATAATAGATTTGATAAGAGGAAAGTGAAACTGGTTAAAACACATGCGCACACACAGCATACAGCTAAACCAGAGAATACAAAAAAGAAACCACTACATACAAAAAATATATATATACAAAAAAAGAAAAACAGACGGTTAACCCAATGCTTACTACTACATTTTAAATGTTAGTTCATACATTAATCATCAGGGCTTGAAATGACTGGAGAGGCCGTAGACACCATGGTAAATTAATTAGTGAGTAAGATGTATTTCTTATTCAAGTGCCAACTCATGTATTAATCATCTTAGTACCTAAATTAGCACAGAAGCATCTTGATAAATGAAAGACATTTATTGTAATTTTACACAAGATTAATGTATGAAATTACAGCTAAAGCTTGTATGTTTTCCTTTGATGGTCTTGTATTGTGCAAAATCTCTGCACTTAATCCTCGCAGACACTCTAACTTAAGATTTTTTTTTTTTTAAATAAAGAAAGAAATAAAATGAATAAATTATGAGAGCCTGTCTCCAAGTAAAATCCTATTGACTCACCAACTCTGTAGGCAGAGTGCAAGTAATGCAGGCCCTGCTGGCTGATTGGCTGGCTGTGCTCGTCCTCCGTGGGGAAGGGCGCGCTGACCAATGGGGCAGGCTGGGAGGCGAGTCCCGGCATCGAGGCTCCCTGAATGGCCTGGATGGCAGAGCCTGAGTGGACCCCACCTGCACAGAGGCAGAGAGAGAGAGAGAGAGAGAAAGAGAGAGAGAGATGGAAGAGAGTGAGACAAAGAGAGAGAGAGAGAGAGAGAGAGAGAGAGAGAGAGAGAGAGAGAGAGAAACAGAGTGAGACAAAGAAAAAGACATTCTGACAGCAGTATACTAAACCTTGATATTACTGGTAAGCAGAACTAAAAAAAAAAAATGGGGGGGGGGAGACACACGACGACAACGAGACTCTTAAACACCGATATTGAAATATTTACAGTAATGACTAACAGGAGAGCGACAGAGATAAAAGTTGAAAGACTGACAAGGAGCGGTGGGCAGAGTGATAGAGCGAGAGAGAGAGAGAGAGAGAGAGAGAGAGAGAGAGAGAGAGAGAGAGAGAGAGAGAGAGAGAGAGTGAAAGAGGCAGACAGATGGTAGAGATGGCAGGGGAACAGACAGCCTGCTGTCATCTGTGAGCTCCCACTATCCTCCTGCGCCCACTTCAAAGGCCCGTCACACGCTCACTGTCAAAGAGGACACGGCAGAGATGTTTTATTTACACACACGTAAAGACAGATTAGCGCTATGAAGACTACAGTGCTGCTGGCAAACGTAACCTCACGCACGCACGCACACACAGAGTTGTTTTTCCCCCAAATGTTGCATGACATTGCATTTAAGACTTCTCTGAATGATGGCACTGCATTGCTCTAAGACTTCAAAGGTTGTAAGTAAAAAAGCAAACACCCTGGCATCTTTCCAAAAAAAGAAATAAAATAAATGTGTGCTCACACATTCTCAGCAGAGACACAAACACACACAGATATACACATATGCACCTGCTTCAGTCGAAGGCTTATCTGGGTGCAGTAGCGGGGGTTGATGAACAACACACACTCACACACACAAATGCATAACATGTATAACATCAGACCTGCAAACTCGTCAAAGAAAAAAAGGTGACAGTGTACAGCGGGGGTTCTATTTCTATTGACGTGAATGACCTAATGGACCGGGAAAAAAGGTGACTGTCACCAAAAGGTGACGAGTTTGCAGGTATGTAACATGCCGTATACTGTACTTTAAACAGCTCATAATTTATGCTGAATCAATGTTATTGTTGTGTTTGTGAACTCTGAAGAATATTTTTTAAAACACGTGTTAGTTTTTATTTTTAAGACATTTATCCCAGGGTAGGCACTGCCTACCCTGCCTACCCTGACCGCACGTCTCTGACATGCACACACACAGTCTCACTGTGGTAGAGGTGGATACCAACCACACACAACCACACACACCGCACACACACCACATACCACACACACCTGCAACAGTGGTGCTGAGGGGCAGGCCGGTCTCGGTGTGGTAGGGGTGGACGGTGATCTGGGTCATGGAGGGCACGGGGACCCCGGGGAAGGTGACGGCGGTGGCCATGGGCGGACCTGTGGCCACCGAGAACGGGTACTGGGCACCGATGAAGGCCGGATGCATCCCCTAACGGCACACACACACATACATGGGTCAATGACATTTATGTGGGCTCATACATCAGGTGTTATAACGACAGCTACAGCCCATGAATTTATTAGCAATTGGTAGTTAATGCACTGGAATAAATATGCTTCTTAGGTAATCCACTAAAAACATTGAAGGGCTGCAATGCAATTATCGAATGAAATTGTTGAAGGGCTGCAATGCAATAATACAATAACAATGAAATAAAATAAAAAAACAGCTCTCTTTCCACTGCAGGAGAACACACAGCATCTTGGATCATGGGAGAGAGCGGTCTCACCTGTGGGTAGGTGGCCCCAGGCACGGGGAAGACGGCGGGCCGCGACACGTGCTGCAGCGGGTGTCCCAGGTACTGCGAGGTGCAGACGGTGGGCAGGTGGGCCTGGATGGTGGTGTAGGGGTGCAGGCCCTGCGTGTGGGCCATGGCCGAGCCGGGCAGCGTGTGCGACTGGTATATGGTGGAGCCCACCGATATGACGGGCACCACGGTGGCCGCTGTCACCGAGGCCGTGACCGCCGCCATCTGCTGGGGGTCCATGCCACCGCCGCCCTCCAGCACGTTGCAGCTGGACTCCTGTTGCCGCCTGGCCGTGCCCCCGTTGGCGCCGCAGCGGGCGGGCACCTCCCTCTGGGCGCCCGAGCCGCCCCCCACTGTCTGCTCGTAGAGCCAGTACCACTGATGGGCCACCTCGAAGAGGACCTCGGGGTACACGCCCCCGCCCTTAGCCGCCTCCTCCACCGCCATGCACGCCTTCTCTAGCATCACGTTGTCCTGGAGACACACAGGGACGACAGACATGAGGACAAACACCGTCTAGTAGAGTAAGATTAATCAAACCCTGTCTACCTAATGCAGTCTTTCCCAACCAGGGGTACGTGTACCACTAGGGGTACGCGAGCAAACTGCAGGGGGTACTTGGAAAAATGTTATTATTATAACAAATGTATGGAGCAGTCACATCAGGACAGAGAAAGCGATAAAGAACATGAATTAGGGGGTACTCGTGGCACAACTAAGATGCTTAGGGGGTACGCAAGACAAAAAAGGTTGGGAAACACTGACCTAATGCATAGGAGTGTGCTCAAGTTCGGTCTCCTAAGGGGGCATTGTCCCCTCCATCTACTTCTCTTTCTGTGGTGTTTGGTGGCGGCTTGCATAAGACGTGCGCTACCGCCATCTACTGTGCTGAGGGAACTCAACCTAACTCACTTCTCAACCCAACTCACTTCTCAACCTAAAAGTCTCCTAAAGGTTTCCTAACCTAAGGTCTCCTTAAGGGACGTTCACCTGATGTCACATGGATGACTGAAATCTATGGGCTTAATTTGTCTCTCACCCTTTCCAGTGTGTCTGATGAGGAAGCGAGATCAACACTGTACATGTGGAATTCAGACCATACAACTCCTGAAGATTTCTGCTGCGATTTATCTTTCTGTGTTTGTGCTTTTAAAAATGTAGTCTTGCATGATGGGAGGTCAATGTGTGCTGAGAGAAGTCATTGCCATATTGAACTTAGTTTAATGTGGGCTGAGAGAAGTTAGAAATGTATTAAGTATTGGGCCTACAGTATCTTAAAGACTATATTAGACGTTTTTAAACAACGATCTAACCGACAATATTTTCTTTCGAAATTCGGAGGAAATGTTGTCTGCAGTTTATAGAATGAAAAAACAATGCTTGTTTAACACATACCTATCCATAGCAAACTCAGAAAAACTGAACATTTCAAAGTGGTCTCTCAATCTTTGCCAGAGCTGTATTCTGCTCTGTGTTTGTAGCCATATCATGGAGCAGCAGAGTCAGAGAAAGCACAACACTGTAGTTTCTGCTTTGTCTTGATGCTGCTGTACAATATTGAGTTCCTGCTGAATAATACTTCACGGACCACAGCATAAGCTTCACTGACCACAATAGCACAGTAAGGAAAAAGAGAATATTGTAATGTTCTGTATAATGTACACCCAGAGAAAGCAGATATGTGTATGTGTGAGTGCGTGGATGTGTCTACCTGCTCTCTTACTTGATCCCTGGACCAGTGGTGCCGTTTGTGTGTGCCATGTGGGGGACCTTCTGAATGACGATGGCAGTGCTGCCATATTTGAAGCGAGGGACCCACCTGCTCCTTGCACTGGACGAGGGCCCTTTGGATCTCGTTGGGGTTGAGCGCGTGGGCGTGGGGCAGGCAGCTCAGGGCCAGCTCTGCCGCGGCGCGCACCATGTTGGGGTCGCGGGCACGAGACGCCCGATCCGCCAGTGATGCCACCTCCGGCGGGGTGAGGTGCCCGTCCCAGCACTCCACCAGGATGTTCAGTGCCGCGCTACCAATCTCCATCGCCTGACCTACATGCAGGAAGAGATCACAGTTAGATGGTTAGAACATATATTGTCCTTTTACAAAATTGTTCTGTGCCATTTACCGTACAGTTACAAAAACACACGCTTGACAAATGCAATAGTACATAAAACACAATAGACAACAGCCTGATCTCCAAAAATTCAGTGCTCCTGGACACGGATGTTAAGGACACAAAATCCGTGTCCAAGAGCACGGATTTTGCCAAAATTCCATGCTCCTGGACACGGAATTGTTTTCCGTGATGGGCACACGGAAATGCTTTCTATATTCCCACAGCATATCTATCTATCATTAGAAAATACATACCAAATGCTAATCCTAAACAAAACAATGCTACAGCAATTTAAGTTGTGCCCTGACCAAAACATTCCCTAACCTTAAACCTGTCATTAAAGACATATTTTTGAGAAATACCATTTTCAGTTGGTTGATAGGCTATCAAATTCATATAATGAATGAAAGAATACTAGCTGTGCCCAGACCAAAACAACCCCTAACCCTAACCTGTCAGTAAGAAATGTTTTTTTGAGAAAAAATATTTGAAATTAGAACAATCCTGAGAAAACACAAGACTGTGGAAACATAGAACTGTGGGAGTAGCCTATAGAGAGTATTTTGGCAAAATCCGTGCTCCTGGACACAGATTTCATGTCCTTAACATCCGTGTCCAGGAGCACGGAATTTTTGGAGATCATGTTGTAGACAAACACCCCCACTCACCCACCCCCCACAGACAGGCTGACAATATGACAAAACCACCAACTTAAATACAGTGCAATGCTTGAGTGCAATTATTTGAGAATAGTGCAGTCAACGTAACCTGGTGGAAGGAAGAGTGGGAGAACACACAGTAGTCAGAAATACACCCTAGTGCTCTGTGTCTGACCAGTTGTGATGCATGTATGTGTTTGCATGTGTGAGCTTGCTCTGTATCGAACAACTCCAAATGTGTATTTCTGCATGTGATGACTCTTCGTGTGTGTGAGTGTGCGAGTGTGTGCTTGTCTGCATGTACACGTGTGTGTCTCTTCGCGAGTTTGCGCGTGTGTGTGTATGTGTGTCTGTATATGTATTCCTGAGAACTTAAGCCTTGAGGTTCCTGAGGACAATTCTCATTGTTGGCAGCTCTGCATGAATGCATTACACTGCTCTGAGCCTAACTCCAAACGGAGCTGGAATTGGCAATAACAACAGACAGTTACCACAAGCTTTAAGACTACATTAGCAGAGGCTTGACGACAGGCTAAAATGACTTCTAATGAGTACCATTATCTCACGACAACACGCGCACGCGCACGCGCACGCACACACGCACACGCGCACGCGCACACGCACACGCACGCACACACGCACACACGCACACACACACACACACACACACACACACACACACACACACACGCGCACACACACACGCGCACACACACACACACACACACACACACACACACACGTGTGTGTTCTGTAGTGCCACCATCCACTTAGACTCTCTCTACAGTACTGTGGTGTGTGTTGAATAAATTTGCCTCCGCTACCGCTAGCCATCGTCCCTCATTAGCTTAGCCTCTGCAAATGAGTTGAAAGGGTTTTCAAAGCAGGCACATCAAATTAGGCAAACTAAGCCGAAACAAAAAAGAAGACATTGGTTTCATTTGCAGTGGATTCAGTGCGCTGGAGTTAGGCTGGTCATCATTTCTGCTGAATAACTATTGGATCGCCGCACAATGTCATTAATTGTCTTCATTTGCCCTGAATGTTTTACACCGATTTGACACCATATTTGCAAGCTCAGGTCTTAATTTTTAAAAGTTTGGAAAATCAGTCAAACAGGGAACTAGATAGAAAGTTAGGGCCTCCACACACAGGTTTCGACAAAATTGTGATAAAATTGACTATTCTTTGTTTATAGCACATGCAGGGGTAACCAAAATTGTGAGAACTGATAGTGCTCTGCAGTGCTGTTGGAACCGGTGTGCGGAGGCCTTTAGTTAGTCAGTCAGACACACAGACAGACAGGCAAACACACACACGGACACAAACACCCTTCCTATCCCTCCCACCGACCCACCCATTCACCCACCTGTGATCCAGGACACGTGCGAGGAGTATGTCCTGGAGAGCCAGTTGGGCGAGACGAAGTTGTGCAGGCCCAGGGCGTAGAGCCCGATCTCAAAGGCGCAGAGGTGCAGGTTGCGGTGCGGGCCCTGGTGGCCGCCGCTGGCCGAGGGCTGGGTGAAGATGGAGGTGGAGCTGTTGCCGCCCGCCTTGATCAGCACCGTCTTGGCCAGCTCGAAGTAGAAGTGGGCCGCCGCCTCCGACGGCTGGTTGGGCACGTGCGGCGCATGGCACTCGGGACGACGACCCTTATACCTGTAGAGGGGTGGTGGTGGGGGTGGGAATGGGTGATGGTGGGGTTAGCACAAAGACCATTTTGAGCATAATGTTGTATTATGCCATTAGTAGAGGGGAAAACACTGCTCATTACCAATTTAAACCGCTAAAAGACTTAATGCATCATCCTTAGCCAGCAGGTCTGATGCCAGAAGCATGCATAGAGTATTAATAGCTCATCGCAATGCATCCCCAATCTGCTGGACTAAATAAAGCATGGCGGGTCAACCTGACCCCTGCTTAATAGATAATGCACCACTGATGGTCGGTAAGCTACCGTTAAATGACTAAAGCCCAATTCATGCCGAGAAGCCAAATCAGAGACTTTGTAGCTTCGCAGCGATAGTCACTTTTCTTGGAGGAGCGCACAATGAGTGCACTTGCGAATTACAGTGCTGAAGTTATATACTCGTGACAGTTGAACAGTGTCTCCACAGACACATTCCACTTTGTGCGAAATTGGGTCTTTGGAAAACGAACCAAGGCCTTGTTTCAAACCACCGTGGTGGCTGTTTGTGAGAACAAAAAAACAGGTTAATATTTTTGCTAATGTTACCCTTGCATGGTCTTCGAGTCTGTGTTTACAGTATAAATGCAAGCTACAATGCTTAAGTTCGTCGAGTCTGTGTAAATAAATGCAAGCTACAATGCTTAAGTTCGTCGAGTCTGTGTAAATAAATGCAAGCTACAATGTTCATGTTCTACACTCTCAGCAGTGCCTGCAGCTCCAATTGTGTAGTCCAGGGTTTCCCAAAGTGGGGTGCGTGCACCCCTGGGGTGCGCGGCCTGCCATAAGGGGGTGCATGAGCTGAATAGAGCAATGGCTGATATGTGAGTTTTTATACCGAATTCTTGAACATTATGTAGTTTTTAATTGTTTGGTGAATTGTATGCTTGAAGGGTCCATCTGAAGTGTAATTTATAACTCCTAGACTTGTAATAATGGCAGAAATAACGTCAGGGCTATTGGAAATGAGGATTGCCCAAAATGTGCAGCTGTGCAACATTTGCTTAGGGGGTGCACGAACGACATTGAAATGTAAAAGGGGGTGCGCAGGGGGAAAAGTTTGGGAACCACTGGTGTAGTCTATTCACAGATATGACTCGTGGGGCCATGTCTGCATTTTATGAGGGCGAAGGGATTTGGGTATTTGTCAATACAATTTCAATGCCTTGCCTGTCGTGTTTGTTTAAAATAATATGATAAATGAGCTACAAAGAAACAAATGTTTTCTTCGCTGTTAGGGTTGCCACACTGAGTTGCAAGAAACTGGGACACATTGACGCACAAGGGCGAAACATTTATGATTTGTGTTCATTGCAACGGGTAATATGAGGAAGTGCAATATCAAAAAACAGGGACAGTTATTCCAATTTCTTTGACAGACGACAACAAACTGGGAATCAATCCTGAAAAACCTGGACATGTGGCAACACTAGTCGCTGTGTATTGCAAGCAGTTTAAAACAAGCCTTTCGTTCCCCCTAATGTTACGATGAATGTTACGATGAATAAATGAAAACTATGTGAAGAGATACCTGTGACAATCTGCCGCGAGAGCATACAAAGCCCTTCATGCTGCAGACACACCCTTGCTTGGAGAGTGCCGCTGGTGTGCTTCTAAAATGCTCTTTTCATTATCTTTGGAACAGGACTGTATTCTATGCAACTTTCTGTGTAGATTTTAAACTCGTTATTTAGCCAAAGTAGCTAAGTAAATCATTAACACTCTGTTGCAACTGCACACAGAGTACATGCTCACTTGGATAAGGGTGGCTGTGCTGTGAGAATCATGTTTTTTGACTTCTCCAGCGCATTCAACACCATACAACCACTGCTGCTGAGAGAGAAATTGGTGCGGATTGGAGTGCAGCCTAGCCTGGTGACCTGGATAACTGATTACCTCACAGAGCGGCCCCAGTTTGTGAGGATGGGTGACATAACATCGGAGACAGTGATTAGCAGCACAGGAGCGCCACAAGGAACGGTTCTCTCCCCCGTGCTCTTCACCCTGTATACCAATGACTTCAGCTACAATTCTGGGACATGTCACATGCAGAAGTTTTCAGATGACACTGCAATTGTGGGGTGTATAAGAGACGGTCAGGAAGAGGAGTACAGGGGATTGGTGGATGACTTTGTAGGATGGTGCCAAAACAATCAGCTGCACCTGAACACCACCAAAACCAAGGAAATGGTGATCGATTTCAGGCGCTCCACCCCGCCCTTGGTGCCTGTTTCTATTGGGGGAGAGAATGTGGAGATTGTCTGTACTTACAAGTACTTAGGAGTGCACCTTGACAATAAGCTGGACTGGTCCACAAATTCTGAAGCACTTTACAGGAAAGGCCAAAGCAGGCTCTATTTCCTAAGAAGGCTGAGGTCCTTCAATGTCTGCAGCCAACTTCTGCTTATGTTCTACCAGTCTGTCATGGCCAGTGTGCTCTTCTATGCTGTGACTTGCTGGGGTGGAAGCATTAGGAAGAGAGATGCTGCACGCCTTGACAGACTGGTGAGGAAGGCGGGGTCAGTGGTGGGCATGGAGCTGCAGTCACTCACCTCAACAGCTGAGAGCAGAACACTGAGCAGACTGGACTCTATTATGGACAATCAGCATCACCCCCTTAACGCCACCTTCACTAACCAACTGAGTCTGTTCAGTCACAGACTCCGTGCTTTCACCTGCAGGACAGACAGGCTAAGGAGGTCCTTTGTCCCTTGGGCCATTCAACTGTTTAACAGTATACAGAAGGATACTAAGAAGGACATCATTATTGGGGATTGGACTGCCTGAGATGCCAGAGCTGGCCCAGATCTGGAACCTCTTCATATGTGTGTGTGTCTGTGTGTCTGTGTGTGTCTGTGTTTGTTTTTATGTAGCTACTTGACACCTGAATTTCCCCCTGGGGATCAATAAAGTTTCTCTACTCTACTCTACTCTACAAATAATTTCAACTGTTCACTTTTTGCCGGGGTAGAGATGAAGTATCCAATTGAATCTGCTGTGAAATAATTCCTAAGAATGTCTGAGAGAAGAGATGCATCTGTGGGTAACTGGAGAGCCCTCCTCCATAAAAGCCAGCTCAATCCCCTCATTGGTCCCCTCACCTGCTGGTGTCGGTGCTTTTGGCCCTGGCTCCTCCGCCTGCCCGACGGGAGCCACTGGACGAGGACGAACCCAGCGAATCAGAAGACGAGCTGCTGATGCTGTCGCTGTCCTGGCCCCGCCCCCAGGAAGTGGCCGCCCAACCGCCTCGCAGTGGGCGTCGGCTGAGGGTGGGGGAGCTGTCGGAGGTGGTCTCTGGAGCACTGCTGTCTATGCTGGCCATGCCTGCAGCGGGGAGAAGAGAGGCAAAAAAAAGTTGGCACCAGAGACTATTGATAAGGGAGAGACAGTCATAAGAGGTTTATTGGAGAGCTTCTTAGAGAGATTAATAAGCACAGTTTCTCCCAGAATCAATAGCAATCAATGCCTGGCTTTTGCCTAGCTTTGAGTAAAACTTCTATCGTTAATGACATCTTGCCTCGCATCACAAGTTCACAAGCAAAAGGAGAGGACGGGAGGGTAAGTGCTGAGATGGATCCCATATGACAGTGGTTCTTAACCTGGGGTGCGGGCACCCCCTGGGGGTGCGTCAGAGATTCCAGGGGGTGTGTGGAATTTTGTTTGTGTTGAGGTTGTGACCAAAATTCTGCTTCCAAACATTATAATTAGGCCAAATTAAGACCAAATTTAAACATGTTTTCGTCCCCATGTAAATTAATTAAAATACTCATTAATGTCTAAAGTAAGAATCATTGTAAATAATCTCTTAAATTAATTTGCTGCGTATACACGTGAAGACATTTGGGATGGGGGTGCGCGGCTTGTCTTGGGAACAGCTAAGGGGGTGCGTTCAGAAGAAAAGGTTAAGAACCACTGCCATATGACACACAGCAGTGTTAGTAGCAGGGCTTATTCACTTTTTTTCTTCAGTCACTAATGGGTTAAAGTGGCCTGTAAACTTTTCCTTTTCTACCAACCAAACTGAAGTTTCAGCAGCATGTGGCCGGTTGGCAGGTGCTTACTCAGGGGCCTGGTTAGTTAGGTAGGTATATCCCACCTGTGTGCTTCTTCTTCTGTCGTACGGGGGAGCCCCAGCAGCGGCCGCTGTAGGCCCCGCGCCCCCCCAGAGCCAGACGACTGGGCACCGTGCCCTCCGGCTTAAACACCGCCGCCTCACTCGGCTGCTCACACGAGGACAGGGGCACGCCGTCTGCCAGAGGAGAGGAGAGGACAGGAGAGCAGAGAAGACAGGAGAGCAGAGAAGACAGGAGAGCAGAGAAGACAGGAGAGCAGAGAAGAGCAGAGGAGAGCAGAGGAGAGCAGAGCAGAGCAGAGCAGAGCAGAGCAGAGCAGAGCAGAGCAGAGCAGAGGAGAGGAGAGGAGAGGAGAGGAGAGGAGAGGAGAGGAGAGGAGAGGAGAGGAGAAGAGAAGAGAAGAGAAGAGAAGAGAAGAGAAGAGAAGAGAAGAGAAGAGAAGAGAAGAGAAGAGAAGAGAAGAGAAGAGAAGAGAACAGAACAGAACAGAACAGAACAGAACAGAACAGAACAGAACAGAACAGAGAGAAAAAGAAAGAAAAAGAAAGAAAAAGAGAGAAAAGGAATCAAAATAGCCGCTATTAAAATGGTGCAGAGGTGGATTATGTCCATAGTACTACTAACACATACACACACACAGCTGCACTTGTACAATCACACACACAGAGTCACGCACAATCACACCACAAGCTTTTAGCATTAAATTTTGATGTGGGTGCTGCTCTCAGAGGGAGCCAAGGTAAACACTGGCTGGCTGGCAAATCCCCTAGCCAGGGCATCAGGTCACACCAGGTCAGCTCAGGTAACCTGTGTGTGTGTGTGTGTGTGTGTGTGTGTGTGTGTGTGTGTGTGTGTGTGTGTGTGTGTGTGTGTGTGTGTGTGTGTGTGTGTGTGTGTGTGTGTGTGTGTCTATATTAAGGGTGCAAATCCATGTGTACATGTATAGAGGCAAGCTACATCCCTTCGGTGTACACTGCACAAGAATTTCGGCAGGTGAAAAAGGTCAGCAGACTTAAGTCGTGTGCAAACACAGAAAGGCAAAACTGTTTCCAACCGACAAGCTATCTTTTAGAGTTGCGAGCACACCACAAAAACAACATACTTCAGAGAAAGTCAGGAAAATGTCTGAAGAAGTCTGCGAAATAGAAATCTTGTGTCCCATCTAATACAAAATGAGCTTCTCTTTAAAAGTGCTCTTGAATCTTGTTACTACTTTCTCTTCCATTCCAATTGTATCGCTGCCTTGTGGTTTGGGGTGAGTGTTCCAGTGACGGGCAATCTCCCTCCCAAACCTCTGAAGAGTAAAAGTTTTTCTTCAATCTCTCGCGATATTGTTCAGAAATGAATTCCCACTCTTATTCACTTTAATTCTGAGAACTTTTCCAAGTGCCTGAAGTCAATTAAATACCCCAGTATGATGAGTCACACCACTGACACATGTCTCAGTTGTGATGGTATTTCTTGCTACGTTGGCAATGCTGAGATTTATTCCCTTATTTGTGGCTTTGAGAGCTCTGTCTTTTGGGTCTGTATTAAGAGCTCTGTCTTTGCGCTCAAGAAAAAGGAAAATACATGTGTCTCATATTTTAAGAAGTGCTCAAACAGTACGGCGTGCTTTAAAGCATCACAGAGCAGTTTTGTCTTCTGCCTTCTTTGCAGGTTGGACATGGGACTTCCCTTCATTGGGAATTACAAAAAGAATAGTCGTCCTTCTTACAAACGAACATAATGTGATTATTGCCAAATGAAGGAGAAAAGCCATTTAAGGGAACTCAGTGAAATCATTTTGCAAACATTATTTTACAGTTGAGAAGACTATTTTTTTTAGAAGCAACTCATCTGAAACAATGGCCTCCTTCATGAGTGCAAGCGCTCATCAAGGAACAGCACCGGCACCTACATTATACTCCTGTTTCAGCTGAGGAATTCAGGCCAAAGGATTTTAATGGTGTAGGCTTGTCTGTGTGGCTTCTCTTCCCAAAGTGATGAGTGGACTTTTTTTCCTCAGACCTTGGGGTTTCAGGTGCTCAGATACAATTCCCACAGCTTTTAAAATGGTGGTCAATCAATGATGCGGTCAATCGAAGTGGTGGTCA
>NC_085880.1:33005265-33012765 GCF_034702125.1 Engraulis encrasicolus
CTTGGCAAATATATGTAACAGTGAGCTATATATGATGATTATTTTATGTGTAATATGTGTGTTACGTCTTGTGAGCAATGTCTTCATTTATGTATGTGTGTATGCTACTTGACACCTTAATTTCCCCCTGGGATCAATAAAAGATACTCTACTCTCTCTACTCTACTCTAAAAGCCCAGCTCCTCGTCTCCAGGAATATCTCCTCCCTTTTTCCTCTCCTCTCCTCTCCTCTCCTCTCCCTTCAGTCCATCACCCCTTCCTACCCCCACCTCTCCTCCATCATTCTGTCTCTGTTCCTCCACTCCTCTTCTCCCATCCATCCCTCTACCCTTCTCCTTCTCCTGCTCCTCCTCCTCCTCCCATCTTACCGATGGCAGCAACAGCAGCCTCAAAGCCCAGCTCCTCATCTCCAGGCATCTCTGTGTTTCGGTTTCGGCTGGGTGGGCGGGAGCCCGTGGGAGACACCGCTGTAACACAACACACACACACACACACACACACACACACACACACACACACACACACACACACACACACACACACACACACACACACACACACACACACACACAAAGAAAGAAAGAAGAAAAAAGGAGATCAGTCAGCATCCACAAAAAGGAAAAGAGAATGAGAAACGTGAGTGTGGATCAGCGGAACACATTTTGCCATCTGTAAAGTCTGCTATGCCTCTGGATATCATCACTCCACAGACAGACAGCACTAGGAGTGTGTGTGTGTGTGTGTGTGTGTGTGTGTGTGTGTGTGTGTGTGTGTGTGTGTGTGTGTGTGTGTGTGTGTGTGTGTGTGTGTGTGTGTGTGTGTGTGTGTGTGTGTGTGTGTGTGTGTGTGTGTGTGTGTGTGTGTGTGTGTGTGTGTGTTGCTCTTCTAATGGGGAGGGATGAATGGCTTTGGATATAAAAGGGTAGAAATACGTTTGGTGCTGTGAATGCTCTAAGCGTTCGTTCAACATGGCATGGGAATATTTTTGACACATTTCATATTCAGCTTATGCATTATGCATAGTTATGTAAGAACTTTTCCATTTGATTTTGACAGCCTATGTGGGCATCCTCATGAAAAAAGGGGAGATATTTTGATAACCCATATCTTAGCCACTGGACCAGCGGTAGCCCAACCAATACAGGGGAAGAGTAATACTGTTCAAAACATGTAAACTTTTTTGTTTTAAATTATACACGTACATAACTAATGTTACCAATTTGTGTCATCCTAGGACATTCTATTTTCAAACTAAAAGTTGGAATGGAACAGCTGATGAGAATTACCATTAAAGAGTTGTGTCCTCTTATGAAAGGAGTTATAGAATGTGCATTTCAAAATTTGGGGGCTATAATGGCCCAGTCACAATGGAGTTTGTATTTTTTTATCCACATATTGTGTCTACACCTAAACGGATAAAAAATATCCGCATTTAGAAGTATCTGCATAGGTGTATCCAGCATCTTAGACAGACAGGAGTGGGGCTGAGGGGGGGGTGGTCTCACCTGGTGTGCAGAGCACGTCGAAGATGAAGCTGGCCAGCATGAGTGGCAGCACGGGCCGGTAGTCGCAGAAGTTGCCGTCGCGCAGCTGCTCGGCGCGGTCGCGGATCAAGCCCATCTCCACCACGCCCAGGGGGATCTTCTTCAGCAGAGCCACCACCTCCGACTCCTGATACGCCAGCTTCACCTGGGACACGCACACGCACACGCACACACACACACGTTTTAACACATGCATGTATATTTACATATTCTCTCACTAGGTTTTTTCGGTATGACCACACTTGGGGTAAAGATCCATCATTACATTAAATACAAGAGAAGTGATTCCGCTCCCACACAGAATGGTGGGTACTCAATGTGATGCAATCGGCCTTCCAACACGTCCATTTTCGGAGGGTACTCGATGCGACGCAATCGGCCCTTCCAACACGTCCAAATTTTTGTAGAATCTCCAAGTCTACTTCTACTCAATAGCCGACCAAGATCTGTCTTCGAGGATGACAGCAACGCGCTAAGTGTTGCAATGCGATGGCTCATTATCCATTGAGATAATACTTGAATCCCCTCCACCTCAACAAATGTGAATCGGAGGTAACATTCCATAAATGTAAAATAAAATAATAACAACAAAAAAACCCTCAAAATCAACAAATGTTAAAAGTCGCACGCTGGTATGCAGACTATTTTTTCAATTAATGAGACCCTGCCAGGGTCTACGTCAAGATGCATTAAGAAAGACAGTTTGTAGGCTCTGTACAGCTGCACCTTATCCCAGTGCACAGGCTTTAAACAGCACTCCAGGGAGCACACCCTCACCCTCAGTAAGCCAACCCCGAACCCCCACTGCTCCACCCCCCTCCTCCATTAGACTGGATGCCCAAGTGGGTTTGTGAACACAGTAATCCAGCTTCCCACTGGAATGCCACAGCTACTTGAGTCAGGATTTAAATTTCCCCTCACTTGTGCCAAGCACAGAGACAGAAACACGGACTGCTGAGGTATCCAGTTGGGAGGGAGAGTAGGGGAGGGAATGGGTCAGGGAGAGGAGGATTAGACTTTGACTTTTAAAATCCCTTTACTGAACCATTGCATGGTCTATACGTCCACAAAAATGGTCAACACCCCCCCACTCCCAAACCCATTAAATACAAACCATTACCAATGAAAAACCATCCTGCCAGCCGTACTGACTGATCATACCCCCTTGTCCACGCACCACTTCTTTGCAAACGTATCAGTATTCCCTGTGACCTGACAGTAAGTGTAGTCAACCATGATCCTACTCAACTAGTACTTTAAACATTTTTACCCGATCCCTCACATTCCCCTCTTCTTCCAGCTTGAGGAAGAACAGGAAAGTAGAGGAAAGAAGAGGAAAGGTGGACATTGGGGGCCTCTGCAGCTCAAATGCGTTATTACTGACATATAGTAATTATAACGTAGGGCTGCACAATTAATCGAAAATAATCGAAAATCGTGATAAGTTTGTGAAATCGAAGTCATGATTTTAATCGTGATTTAATCGTGCCAATAGTGACCTACCTTTGAGAGCGTCCTTGAAGCCAGAACATACTGACAGGCTGGTGTTTCTGGCCGGAAGTCTGTCCACCTAAGTTTCATGCTATGGCCTTAACATAATTATTACAATTCATTTTATTTTGCTCATCCCGTATATAATTCATTCTTGGTTATATTTCATCTTGTTATAATTTTCTAAGAAATCTGCAAAAAAAATCAATAATCGTGATTAATAATCGTGATTACGATTTTGACCAAAATAATCGTGATTATGATTTTTTTCCATAATCGTGCAGCCCTATTATAACGTTCATTTAAGTCAGGCGATGTGCTTGGTCACCTCGAGGGCCTTCGTGGAGGCGGGCGGCCTCTGCAGCTCCAGTGAGAACATGCCCATGCTGAAGGCCAGATTGTGGAGCTCCTGCCTCTCGCTCAGCACCGTCAGCAGGAACGCAGCCTTGGACAGCGTGTTGGTGGCCACCTGCGTCTGGCGACTCGTGGACACCTTGCTCTTCTTGCCCTGTGGTGAGAGAGGGGGGAGAGAGAGAGAGAGAGAGAGAGAGAGAGAGAGAGAGAAGGGAGGGGGAAGAAGAACCATTTTGAGTACGGTAATCATTACATTGGACTTAGTTGACACTTTTCTCCATAGTGACCTACAGTTACCGCAAGCCTGCAAGTACCATTTGTCCCTGAAGCTGAAAGAGTAAGTCTGTACGTTTTGGACTGCCTGCATGAGTCAGGTTCAGGTTTTCAATTAGATCCTCTTGTGCTAGGGAGATGATACACTAGGGGGTGAAGAGATAACTAGAGTGAGACACCATAATGACGAGGGACAGGAGGACAGATCTATTTCTCTTCATTTTTAAGTGGGGGAAAAGATACATTTGCACAGATCAGTCTACATTCTGAAGTGGTTGCTAAAACTGCTTCAAATTCGTTGTTCTCCCACATTTGACAGCTACAGCTACCAACCAAATGCCTTAATTATTCTGCGAATTATACCAGGAGGACAGTCTGTACATAATGATGTCTGAACTAACAAAAAAATTGACCAGCCTATTATTTCCCTACTTCACAAGCACCATGATGACATTGTGTGAAGCAAACCGCAGCAGGATGATAGAAGTAGTAGTCATCATGACTACCTTTGAAGACAATGTGTGCAAGTCAAAGTACTTCCTCACAGCCTTTTTGTTGGCCTCAGATCATCAATGACGTCAAGCTTCACAACAGCAGGCCTAAATATTTAAGATCGCGCTGCATTGGTTGACAGCGATTGACAAGTAACGTTTTCTCCACTGAGGCAGGACAACATCAAGGCAAGAGGACGGGAGGGCCAGGAGAGGAAGGGAGAAAGTAGTTTGACTTGCACCTCATGTGTAACTTGGGAAAGCCCATGCTGCTTTGCAAAATCGTTCCAACCTGCCCTAAGCAAGGGGGAGCCAATCGGAGAGCAGGGAGGGGTGGAAAAGGCTTGATAAAGGGAAACTTGCAGTGTATTTTATACAACTGACATGATTGGCTACAGTACAAGTACAGGTACAGTAAACTGCAACAAGAGTAGGAGAGCGGTGGTCATGTTTACCTTTGTTTGCGGCTGCTCCACCTTCAGGTCGGGGGGATTGGCCAGTAGGTCCCGAGCCAGCTCCACAGCCAATCGGCACGCTTCGTTACTGTACCCATGGGCATACAGCGCCTCTGCACACGCAAACAGTACCTGGGGAAGACACAGAGCAGCAGCGTGCACTGAGCAGCAAGACAACACCACTTGAGAGACACACAATAGAAACTTTGAAGGACACGACCAAACTCTGGCTCTTTTTTGTTGTGATTTTAAGGACAATGTCCTGAAAACAAACCCTCCTTTTCAGTATCGTTATAATTTATTGGTAATAAATGATCGTGACTTTGCTGATGATAGTAACGTGGTGAACTAAGCTTGACGCTTATTTGCTGTACTTCAAAGTAAAACATTTGTCAATGGGATTTACTTTTTTCATGACTTACCTAAGCATTTCTTTTATTTATATACTGGGGTGGACTTGTATACGTAGAGGTAACATTACACTAGGGAGTTGTCTGTTGCTTGTAACTACTACAGACAGGAACGGGACTGATCACTAAGCAGCACGCTCTTACATCATTGCAAATTACGCCGTTAGTTTAGCTTTCACTGCACACTTCACAAGAGCCCGATGGCTACTCTTACTCAAGTCACAACTATGAGGGGAGGTTATTTTCTGCCTTCTTAGCTCAAAGACAAGGAGGCTTCGAGAGCATTCATGACACCACAAATGTGGTGGTGTGTGGTGCATTCCCTTACAGTTTTCAAAACACACTGTCAGACTGAGGGTTAGTTTGCTGAGACAGATATGTGTAATCAAATAGAGTGCTTGCAATCTGGCAGCCCGTGTGCAAAAGGCAAAGCCATTATTACGCCACATGCTAGCAGGGCTAGGGAGGAAACAGAGGAAGGCCGACGAACAAGAGAGATGCTGCTATCAAGACATTACTGCTAATGGCCTTCAGACAATCTACTGCCTTTTATCTTCCTAGACAATTAAAGAGTCTCCCCGACCACATACACACAAACACAAACACAAATGCACGCACATACAGAAAAACGCATGAACGCACGCGCACACACATCCTCACTTCTCCTCCAGGCAAGAGGTCATTCTGGGTTAGCTGTACAGCCCATGGCTTGATGACTGACTGTGGGTTACTTAGGGTCATAGATAGTATTATTTCTATGACTATGGATTAGTACCATAATATGGGTTAGTACCATAATAATGTTGCTTTCAGACTGGAACTGCAAGCGGTATTCTGAAAATACAAGTTGTGATGTTGTTTGTTTAGCCAGCCATTCATAGCTGAGATTGCAGTTGCTTTAGGTGAAATTGCTTTAGGGGTCTTACACACCAGAGCGGTAAAGCGTCGCGGAACGGCCGCGTTTTTTACCGGCGTCTGTGAAAATACATTGAAACCTATCTGTCCTTACACACCAACCGGCGGTAGTCGAGCGTCAGCGGCGCTCTATTTGGAAAATAGAACTCAAGCGTATTTTTCACGCCGGCGACCGGCGGTGTCTCATTCAAATGAATGGCAGAGTAGCATGCTAGCTTTGGCTGTGGGTAGGGTTTTGAACAGGACTGGCCGCGCACGCCGACGCTGTCAGTGTGAAAGGCAGAGAAAAACACGCCGGCCGAAACTAAGCAGAAAGACCGCGTTCGTCCTGCGACCGTTCCGTTCCGCCTTGGTATGTTTTGGCCCTTAGGCTCCCTTTCATTGTATGTGTTGTTTTTATCAACAATGTCTACAAACTCTTTACACTCCCGGCTGCCCAGAGTGGTTTAGACCAGGTAATGCAATGGCCATTCAACTTAGTCATGTACATCAATTAACCATGCGTGCATCCTGCTCCATGAAGATGGAGTCCGTCTTTCCATGTATGTTTGATGCGTAAAATACACATGTACTGTATATCCGTCTATGGGCATGTCATATCTTTTCTTAAATCCACTCTAAACATTGGCTTTGGTCAAGAATAAACAGCAGCAAACATTAAAAAAAAAAACAGTGAGGGGGACTCTTAATACATTGCAGAACACTCATTATTATTATTATTTTTATTTTTATTGTAAGTTACTTTCATTTCTATTTTATTTCTGCATTTTAATTACTCTCCTATTGTTAATTCACTGAAGCTTTGTTATACTTTCTCTACTGTTATGTATTTGTTTTGATTGTAAAGTGTCCTTGGGTATCTTGAAAAGCGCTCAAAATAAAATGTATTATTATTATTATTATTAGAAAAGGGGCAAAATAGTGCACTGTACATTGATAACATCTGAAAAACAAAACGCATTTCCCCGTCCCTTGGCCTTACCTCCATGCGCCCTTCCTGCTCGAGGGGCTTGATGCCGGCGAAGATGTCCGGCTCCTCCTCGTGGTTGTTGTCAGGCGCGCCGCGCTCCCCTCCCTCCTCCGCCGCACTCAGGTAGTACGCCTGGTAGTCATCCTCCCCCACCGGGTCTCCTCCTCCTCCACCTCCACCCCCACCTGCGGCTGCTGCTGCCCCTTCAGGGGCTGCCGAGGCTCCGCTACCCTCTCCTATACCTCCAGCAGCTCCACCTCCAGCAGCTCCACCTCCCCCCTCCCTGCGTGCTCCTCGTGGGGGTTTCCCCGTCACCGTCACAACGGGGAGGCTGGAGGAACCTGAGGCCGCAGTGGAGGTGGAGGGTTGAGGAGCATCGTCCATGGCCACCAGGTCCTCCTCCTCCACTCCGTTCTCCTCAAGTTCGGCCTCTACCTCCACCTCCTTGTCATTGGCCGAGCCAGCTGAGGCCACACCTCCTCCTCCTCCTGGGGCAGAAGCGGAGGAGGGTCCGGGCAGGTCACATGACTTGGGGAAGGCGTCGGGCTGGGGTGGCACAGCAACAGGGGCGTGGGTGACGCGCTTGCCATCGAACGC
>NC_085880.1:33017765-33030265 GCF_034702125.1 Engraulis encrasicolus
TGTGTGTATGTGTGTGTGTGCGTGTCCTCACCTCTGTGGGCTCATGGTGGGGTCGAGCACGGCCAGTCTCCAGAGCACCACCATCTCGTCACACATGCTGGCACAAGCGTGGGCCGCCACCTCCGTCTGGCCGTTACTGCGGCCCGTATGGCCACTCGCACTACTGTGGGACGCAGAGGTGCGCACACTATACCACCAGCCGATGATCTGAGGAGAGAGCAGAGGAGAGGAGAGGAGGTTAAGAGAGGGGTGGAGGAGGAGGAGAGGAAGAGAGAGAGAGGGGGGCAGGGGGTGAAAGGAGGATGAGGAGGATGAGGAGAGATGGAGAGGTGAAAGAGAGAGAGAAGGTGGATGAAAAGAGGAAGAGAGAGATGGAGAAGGGGTGAAATGATGAGGGAGGATGAGGAGAGATGGAGAGGAGGACAGAGAGGGGTGGAGGAGGAGATGAGGAAAATAGAAAGAGGTGGAAAGGAATGATAGGGGGAAGAGGAGGAGGAGGAGGAGAGATGGTGGGAGAAAGATAGAGTGGTGGAGTGGAAGAAGAGAGATATGTGGTACAGGAGAGGAGGAAGAGAGAGGGAAGGGAGGAGAGGCATGGGAGCGAGAGGGGTGGAGGAAAGAGAGATAGATGGTTGGGTGAATGCAAGGAGACGGAGAGCTAGTGGCATGGAAGGAGAGAAGAGAGAGGAAGAGGAGAGATGGAGGGGTAGAAAGAAGGAGGGAGAGGAGGAAGAGAAGTGATGAAGGGAAAGAGGAGAGGGAAATAGTACTGTATGTATGGAAAAAACAGGAGGTGGGTGGCGTGAGAAAAATAGTCCTACGTATACACAATAGTCCTACTTCTTGTGTAAACAAACACAATTCCCCAATGGGGGAAGTTCACTTGTGGTCATCATCATCTAGTAATGACTTTATATCCACTGAGAACGGACAGACACAGATCATGATTCAAAAAACGACAAAGGAAACAAGTGCATGTATACACATTTGAGTGGGACCCTTTGTGTGTGTGTGTGTGCGTGTGCGTGTGTGTGTGTGCGTGTGTGTGTGTGTGTGTTACCTGTTCGTAGGTGAGGCACTGCTCGGTGAGTATCTCCAGCAGGGGTGCTGCGTTGCTGTCCCTCCTCTTGAACATCTCCCTGACGATGGACAGCAGGTTCCAGATGCCCTCGGGTTCCCGCCCCCTCAGGGGACGCAGGAGACACGCCCACTCCGCCGCCGCCGGGGGCTCCGTGGACGACAGGTACATGGAGTTCACATCGCTACGCAGACGGGTCACACACACACACACACGCACAGATACACTTTATTATTTGTGTTCACATCTCAAAAAATGATGGCGGGTACATGGAGTTCACAACGCTACACAGGCAGGGTTACACACACACACACACACACACACACACACACACACACACACACACACACACACACACACACACACACACACAAGCACGTAATGCAAGTGCTCACACCCACAAACATATGCAGAAGTGCAGACATACACACACATACACACACACACACACACACTATATGTGTTCACAACTCGAAAAACTTGTGACCGGTACATGGAGTTCACATGACTACACAGACAGGGTTACACACACACACACAGACTTAATTATTTGTGTTCACAACTCAAAAAATGACGGGTACATGGAGTTCACTACAGAGATGGGTTAAACACACACACATGCATGCACGAAGAAGCGCAGACACACACACACACACACACACACACACACACACACACACACACACACACACACACACACACACACACACACACACACACACACACACACACACACACACACACACACACACACACACACACACACACACACACACACTGTACACTTTATTTGTGATCACCACTCGAAAAAATATGACTGGTGCATAGAGTTCAAATGGCTTACACACATGAACGCACACGGCCAAACATATACACAAATGCAGACAAATGCAGACGTACAGAAGCAGAGACGTACACGCACGCACACACGCACGCATTTTATTTTTGTTCACAGTTCTAAAAATGATCTTGTGCGCATAGAGTTCATATCACTGTAGAGAGGGGGATGCACACAGACACACAGTTTTTGTTGATCGTTTTCTAAATGTTAATGTGGATTCACATCCTTAGAAGGATTACATGCGCACGCCAACATCTTAGATGTGAGATAATGTTCAGCAAGGCAGCCATTATAATAAAATCAGCCCACGGAGAATGAACCACAACGCCACATGGCACATTCCTAGTCAATGAGACATTCATTGGCCTTATAGTCCTATAACAGAATTTTCATGGCCTCTTTCTAGACAGTTAAACCAACGAAACAGACCTCCCCATACTGGGAAAATGATTGTTTTTTTTCTGTTTACCTGAACACTACAGGTGAGGGTCCGCAGAACTTATGCAGCGTTTTCTTGATGTTGTCACTGAGTGTGGACTCATCCAGGTACCAGGTGCTCTGGTCAGAGGCAGAGGGGCCAGCCGTGGGATCTGCACACCAGGGAACAAAGGGTTAACCTGGGACATTAGCCATCTGAACTTTCAACAGCCTTTAACCCTTCATAGGGCAAGCAAATTTCAGCTCCCGAGTGAAAAAAAAGCTTGACAGGCTCCAGGCCACTGCTGATTGTAGAGAGGCATATCAGGGGCATTTGTGATAGGTGTGCAAGTAATCGGAAGTGATCAAATATAGTCACTTGCCCTATAAACGGATAAGCTTGTAATATATGTGCATATGTCACGAACAGTGCTCTAAACTAAATGCTGGATAGCCACTTTCACCCATTGGTGAATTTGTTTGGCTAGTAAAATGAACATCTACCAGCCATTTTGGTTTGTGATTTAAAAAAAAAAAAAGTTAATTTAGAGGCCTGGTCACGAATCATTAACAGGTGGGTGTACATAATGGTGCGCTAAAGTAACGCCTTGAAACAGAAAGACAATAGCCAAAAGTAGGGTGAATTCAGGTGCCACTGCTTCGCATTACAACTGGCCCAATTTACCTGAATTCAACCTAAGGCAAGGCAAGTTTATTTATATAGCTCATTTCATACACAGGTGCAACTCAATGTGCTTCACAAAGTTAACAAATGTAAATGAAAGGAAACAGGGAAGAAAGAAGGAAATGAATTAGAGTCAAAAAACATTTAAAACATTAAGATAAAACATAAGGTAAAAATAATAATAAAATAAAACATAAATAAACATAAAACCTTGAAAAACATAAAAATAAAAATAATAATAATAAAAAAGAATGATATGTAATTTAAGCTAGGGGAAAGCATCTGAGAACAGCTTTGTCTTGAGTCTAGATTTAAAGCTATCAATAGTGGGTGCATTTTTTACGTCATCTGGAGCCTGGTTCCAAAGCTTTGAAGCATAGAAGCTAAAGGCTGCCTCTCCACACTTTGTTTTGACTTTTGGAATCACCAGCAAATTCTTCTCCGTTGACCTTAGTGACCTGGTCGGTGCATACAGCTGAAACATATCCAGTAGATATGTGGGTCCCATTCCATTTAATGATTTAAACACAAGTAGCATTGCCTTAAAATCAATTCTGTAGCTTACTGGGAGCCAACCTAGAACTACATATTCACATTCGGACCCAATGGCGAGCCAAATGTGTGGCTGATCATGAAAAGTGTGTGAGTGGTACACGTGAGTGGTCTATAGAGGCGTTTCCCAACCAGGGGGTACTTGGGAAAAGGTAATAATAACAAATGTATGGAGCATAGTCCCATCGGGATAGACTAGAGGAGGAGATGTAAAGCCTGAGTGAAGGGGTACTCGGGGCACAACAAAAAGGCTTAGAGGGTACGTGAGGCAAAAAAAAACCATGGCACAGTATATAGCGAGGGCAGCTGCAGCTGGCGCTTACCCGGAGCTCCGCACACTGTGTTGATGGCGGTGGACTGTGAGGACAGCAGCTCGTCCAGAAGCCGCTGGGCTGTGGGCAGGATCTGCAGAGAGGAAAGGGTTAAACATGTTGACGTCACATCACTACTCAGCTCTTTTGTGTAGAATGTGTGTCAAAATGTCACTAGCAGATAAGTGGTGATGCGACTTCTAGTACAGATGTGTGGATTCATAATCAATATGGAACTCACAACATCCCTTCACCAAAGGCAATATCTACAGTTGTGAGAAGGACAAGGGTGACAATCAGACCCCGTATTGCTATATAGTACTCCTACAGGTCTGTGGGTTCATGGTCAACTTGTCAACTCCAGTGGAAAGTCTCGAAACGGGTTTGTGGACAAGCCACTGGGCTGTGAGCGAAATATCTAGGGAAAGAGGAGGCGGGGTAAAATGGTGACAAGACGCCACATTAAGAACACAGAGGACAAGAGTTCTAAGACATCTGCGAGTTCATGTTTGATATAAACTCAAAATGAGACAAGAAAGTCTCATAACATCTCCTGCGGACAAGTCGCGAGACTTTGACCTGGTCAGAAAGAAGACCGCAAAAACCACTTTTAAGAAACCCCCCCAAAAAAGAAAAGAATAAAACATCCGTCCGGGCTACACTGATAATATTACATGATGCAATCCAACACAAACAGACAGCACACAGACAGGACAATGGCCTCCCTGTGCAAGTCCTTTTTTTTACTCGCAGGTCATACGACTGGAGCAGTAGACTGTGCTTTCGAGTCAGGGAAGGACGAGCGCAGTGTGTGTGTGTGTGTGTGTGTGTGTGTGCGGGCGTGCGTGTGTGAAGAGGGAGCGTGACAAGTTTAAAACCAAACTGACATCTGACTGACTCAGCTCAGAAGAATACGAACGCTGTGTGTGTGTGTGTGTGTGTGTGTGTGTGAGAGAGAGAGAGAGAGAGAGAGAGAGAGAGAGAGAGAGAGAGAGAGAGAGCGAGAGAGAGCGAGAGAGAGCGAGCGAGAGAGAGAGAGAGAGAGAGAGAGAGCGAGAGTTTAAACCAAACTGCCCTCTGACTCCTCAGCTCAGGAGAATACATAATACAGTACCTCCACTGAGCTGGACTCACTGCACTGCATTTCTCTTATCTGTTTATTTACTGAAGGATTTAACCAAAGAGAAGAACATTGTTTTCAATAACTTTGATAAAGACCAGATTCCGGTGTAGGGAAGTTTTTTTTTTTTATCTAGAAAGCATTTACACACACTCCGCTCTCTCAATCACTCAACCTCTTTCACCATGTCTCTCACAATTTCTATTTACCCGTCTAACTATAACTTGCAGGCACACAGTTGAGCACATATACACAAAGACACTTGTCTCCAATTGTGCATACAGAAAGGAACGTGAAAAGGTATACACGTGCAAGCACGCATGCGGACACGCACCACACACGCATCTGCAGCGCCCTTACCTGTTGGGGAAGTTCGCTGATAAGGTACTGGGCAAATTTCTGGAGCTGGTCCCTCTGTAGCCTGGACAGCGACTCTGACACGGGGGCACGCAGACACACCGCAGATGCCTGGAAATGGACAGCAGAGCAAGTTCAGTGACAGTCAGAGTGTGTGTCTACGGGTGTGTGTGTCTGTGTGTGTGCACGACACTGACACAGTGTTTGGCAAACACACGGCCTGGAGAGAGGGGAGAGGTTAGTCATAAAGAGGGCAGAGGGTACGTGTGTGTGTGTGTGTGTGTGTGTGTGTGTGTGTGTGTGTGTGTGTGTGTGTGTGTGTGTGTGTGTGTGTGTGTGTGTGTGTGTGTGTGTGTGTGTGTGTACGTGTGCGCAGTATGCATACACAGCTTTCTTTAGAGACTGACACGGTGGCATGCAGACTAATTGCAGAAGCCTGGAGATGGCGGTCCGTGAGAGGCCAATGTATAATTGGAGAGGGTGGTGTGTGTGTGTACATCTTTTCTTAAACCAAATCAATCAATCAATAACAGTCCAACTTCACTTAAATTAGAATCATATTGGTATTGGTATGCAGAAATGGAGGCATCTGTTCCAGAAGAAAAGCGGAGTGTGTAACATTGTAGCATCCTGTTGTATAATATTTGCTGCATGCCGCTCTGCTGAATGGGGCTAGTGGTCGTAGGGCGGGTGTGTGACATAAACTGCCCTTCACTGCCTGTGACGCCCCATCCATTATTGACGAGAGGCATTAGTATGCGTTCGCCATGTGCAGCCAACACAAACCATATAAATGCCCCTAGAGGCAGGCATGCGCACGCACGCGCGCACGCGCGCACACGCACACGCACACGCACACGCACACGCACACACCTCCTCCCACTCATTATGTAGGTGTGCGACGGGGATGACAAATCAGCCTAGTCACACTGTGCGGCGTGATCTATGCATCTTGCATTGAGCAGTCACTGAGTAGGACAAACACGACAGGACAATCGCTCGCTCGCTTTCCCGGCGCCACACCTCCCCTGAAGTGGCCGCGGCAGTGAGTGAGTGAGCACGCCGTAGCAAAGATTGATTCCCGGCCCCTTATAACTCCCTCCTTCTCCTCCTCTCCTCTCCAAATCCCATCTATTTTGAAGGACAAAGCACATTAGAGAGGGTTTATTTTCACGCCTCCAAAGAGAGGAGAGGAGAGGAGAGGAGAGGAGAGGAGAGGAGAGGAGAGGAGAGGAGAGGAGAGGAGAGGAAGAGTGGCCAAACGTGGCCGGAGAATTGATGAGAGGCAAGTATCTGTGGAGACAGGCCTCACAGAGATAGAGAGACAGGGAAACAGAGGGGAGGGAGAGAGAGACGCCGAGGGACGCTGAGAGATAAGGAGAGATAAAGAGAGGCAGAGGGATAGAAAGATGGAGAGAGACAGAGAGACGTGAGCATATCAAGAGAAAGACAAAAGGTGAGAATGACAGAGTTAGGGTGAAAATGAAAATAAGTGTGTGATCGCGACAGAGAGAGCGAGACACAGCATCAGACACAGAGGGAGTGAGACCTACACAGACAAATAGAGATGAGCTGTAATAGCTTCTACCGTCTGGCTGTGGGGAGGCAGTAATTACAATGGAATTACACAGTCCAGCCACAGCATCTGGAAACTGCAGACTAATGGCTCAAGTACACCGTGCACAACTAGAGCGACACCTGCGGCCAGAGTAATTGACTTTGTATGGAGTCGCTGGCAACAGAAGAGATCTGGGCTACAAGAGGTGATTTGAGCGAGAGTTTGTTGTTGAACTTCAGCTATTATTATGCTAATTAGCTATGATACGGTTCGGTGACCAAGTGAAAATTAAGACATTTTCAAGACTTTTCAATTCCATTAAAAAAGACCAAAAGACCAAAGACCAAAAAAAAAATGATGGCGCATAAGTGGCTAATGACGACAGGTGCTCATAAAGTCCAAAAACCATGCAAGCGATACAGATTTTTTTCCCCCAACGTTTAACAGTACATGGAAGACGGAGTGATGCCTCCCTAAAATTAAGGTCCACGGATCTAAGACATTTCGGTTACAATTATAAGACAAAACGAGACTCAAAATGAAATTTAATACAATTTAATAACCGTAGTGTTAAATTGGGACCTGCGGCAACTCTTAGCTGAAACCTTTATCCAAAGCGTTTTGAGTCTGTCTGAACGTGGGCAAAATCATGAGCTTAAAGGTTTGAAAATAAGACTGAAATGCAAACCATGCTATGATCTGTCGAAATAGCATGGCTTTGAAGTTAAATTTAAACCAAACATTCCTCAATTCACATGAAAGCACAAAAAAGGGAATGACGTTCAATGAGGGGAAGATTTCATCACACATCAGGCCTTCATACACACATACACACACCACATACACAGAAACACGCATTTTTATGTGAGAGATGAAAAAACAATTTTGCCAGCAGTCTTTTTCATAAAGCACACACACACACAAAATGAAAACCAAAGCCCATATAAACACACACACACACACACACACACACACACACACACACACACACACACACACACACACACACACACACACACACACACGCACACGCGCACGCACGCACGCACACACACACACGTGCCGAGTCTCCAACCACCACCACCTCATCAGATGCCAGTGTGCATTATCTGGCGAGCTGTGGGCCTCCTACAGGGAGCTATCTGGTCCAAACAGACCGTCTTCTCTACCCTCTCAGCCCAGCGGGGGGGCATTGTGTGTGTGTGTGTGTGTGTGTGTGTGTGTGTGTGTGTGTGTGTGTGTGTGTGTGTGTGCGTGTTTTATATTTGTTTGTTTTTTTGTTTTTTGGAGGGGGTGCCTTGCCCATACCCACACACCCAGATAAGCATCCATGACCATACACACATTCGTACTATCAGAACCAGCACACACTCAAACATAGCCACACAAAGACAGTCATACGAGGACACTGACAAGCCATTGATAAAGGCAGAGGGGTGTACACAGATACAGACACACACACTGTGACACGTCACTGATGTTCACATTCGCAGACCAGCACCACTAATGTATGTGTTGGCTCACCTTTTGGATACCGACGAGACAAAGGGCCATTGTGTGTGTGTGTGTGTGTGTGTGTGTGTGTGTGTGTGTGTGTGTGTGTGTGTGTGTGTGTGTGTGTGTGTGTTCATGTTGTCTATGCATTCAAGACCAACCACATGTGCGCATTACTTGGACTATGTGTTGCAAGTGTGTGCGCGTGTACGTGCGTGTGTACACTCGCATTGTGTATGTGGAAATATCACCATGTGGGAGCGCACGACTGTGTGTGTGCCCCCGCTTCACAGGTGTGTGTGTGTGTGTGTGTGTGTGTGTGTGTGTGTGTGTGTGTGTGTGTGTGTGTGTGTGTGTGTGTGTGTGTGTGTGTGTGTGTGTGTGTGTGTGTGTGTGTGTGTGTGTGTGCTCTTGTGTATATACTCACGTTGTGTATGCGGAAGAGGCACAGTGCCACCACGTGTGCGCACCACTTGGCCCCCGCCCCACAGGTGCAGCTGCAGGAGGTGATGCGGCAGCGGTCGAACATGACGGCCACATTGTAGGCCCCTTTTGATTGGCCAGGCTGCTGCGACACCACTGTGGCACTCAGGTGGAAGCCTATTGGTGGAGACAGAGAGAGGAGGGAAGAGAGAGGGGGCAAAGACACACACATTAGACTGTTGATAATACAATGATGTGAATAGTGGACATCACCACGGCCAGTGTTGGGAAAGTTCATTTTCTAAATGAACTACTAAAGTTCAGCTATATTTCTCAATCTCGTTGGCAAAGCCTATATAACACCACACAGGCAGTAATTATTTTTAGCAGATCAGTGAAAATGTAAGTGTTAGATTTTATATTACTGGGGCTCTTTGCAATGTATTTGACTGGGTTTTCACCTGAATACTAAGAGAAAGTGGCACCCTTTTTAACAAAGCTGCATCGTTCGTTCGCAGGCACCAGAATGAATTTGTTCATAGTTCATTCAGCAGGCAGTAAATAGTGTGAATTCAGTTTACGTTCACCCAAATTATGAACTAGTTCATTAACTTTAGTTCATCAAACCAGTTGAGGTACAACACTGGCAGAGAGGAGGGAACAGAGACAGGGCATATTAGGGAGAATTGATAATACAATAAGAGGAATAGAAGAAGGGGAGGGAAAATAATGACACACAAACTATAAGTAATTCAGCTTGGGAGAGGGATCTTATTTATTAACGATAGGCTTGTTCAATTGCTACTATGGTTTGAAATGTTTTGCCATGTTTACAGATTGAACAAATTGTTTCGGCAGCAACGTAACAATACGCTGCAACAGGCTTCAGCAAGTATTTTGCTAAGCAGTCATAGATTAGTCATAAACATTATGTCAATGTCATAATCGTTTTATGTTATGTCATGAAAAGTTGACATTGTTAGGGCTGTCTTTAACATAATTGAATGTCACTTAATGCCAACTGTCATAAAATGTTTATGACATGGACATGTTTATGACGCCGGCATCAAGTAAAGTGCTAGCAATGTTTCTGTTGAATTAAATGCGTAGTTATGTTTCATGCATCTTGAACACAATCACAATTTGTCGAACATCAGCCATTTCTGTTTCAGCCATTGGCTTGTGGCACACCAAATGGTGGCCTGGGGTCATGGGGGGTACCCAGGGACACATACATGAGACGGCTGCCATCCACTAATGCGGCCAGTGCAAGTGATCCTATTAGTGACCCAGTGTCTATCAGCGGGGGTATACAGGGACACACATGGGACGGCTTACAAGTCAGTCACACAGCTATGGATATGGAGTAGACAGGGCGGGACAAAGGGGTCTGTTGTCCTGGGCCCAGGCAGAAGTGGGGGTCCAGAATTAGCTCCTCATTACATTGTATGTATTGATGGGAGGGCTCTTTCCTATGATTTCGTCCAGCGCCCGGCCAAAGTAGTCAGCGGCCGTGGATATACGCAAGCACCTCTTTCCCACCAGGAGCAAACTAATGCTGGTGCCAGGAGTTAACAGTTAAAACAACACCTATGTGCAGTATTCCATTGAGGCTGAGACAGTGTGCACTAAATGATGTTGAAATTCTTAAAAAAACAACAATATATGCTGACTTTAGTGCAGGGTGTAGGTCTACACAGTAGCGTCTGTTTTGTCATCCTAAAACTCCTTGACCGCAGTGGAATCAGCTATGACTTCTTAGAATCAAACTTAGAAAAAGCCTTGAAAAAGCCCCATGTTTAAATCAAGGGACTCCATATGATCTAGAGAGATAGCACACGGCTGCACCCCTTGCGCTAGGGATCTGTCCTCAATCGGCACAGCTGAACCCAACGCCCTGCTATGTGGCAGTGGAGTACAGTGTTAGTAATGGCTTAAAAACCCTCTCAATCCAATCTCCCCACTGGATATTATTTAGCTGTCACTGTTACAACTAACAGAAAGCCTTTGGGGAGAAGATATGAAATGAATCAAGCGTTCTAGAGCGGGCCATTGTCCAGAGCCCTCGAGCACCATGAAACACACAAACACAAACACACACGTACGCCCACATACACGCACACCCCTTCAACCCTTTCCTAGGGCCCTGGCCTCAATCTGTGCAGCTGAACCCAGTGGCCCTATTGTGTGGCAGCACTGTACTGTACTGCATGGTGCTACGTAGTAATGGCATTAGTAGCTTATAGCCATCTTGCAGACTCAGAGTTTCCTAACCAGACAGGAAATGAAAGAGATTTGACATTAAGGCTCAGATAGAGGAAGGAAGGAAAAAGGGGGAGAGAGAGAGAGAGAGATGGAGGGGAAGGGGGAGGCGGCGAATGAAAAGTCCATGATGTTTTACTTGTTGATGTGCGCGTGGAGTCTTCATTGTCCTTTATTTGAAAGCTTTTCAGAGAGAGGGAGAGAGGTGTGCATGTGTGCGTGTGAGTGAAAGAAAAAATAAAGGAAGAGAGACTCTCTCTGTGTGTGTGTGTGTGTGTGTGTGTGTGTGTGTGTGTGTGTGTGTGTGTGTGTGTGTGTGTGTGTGTGTGTGTGTGTGTGTGTGTGTGTGTGTGTGTGTGTGTGTGGTTAAGCTGTGGAGGGGTTTGGGAGGTTTTGGCAAAAAGCTTTTCCCTGCTGGACATCAGCCAATGTTCTACTAACGAGCCAGAGCAGAGGGAGAGCTGTGTGTGTGTGTGTGTGTGTGTGTGTGTGTGTGTGTGTGTGTGTGTGTGTGTGTGTGTGTGTGTGTGTGTGTGTGTGTGTGTGTGTGTGTAGGCAGGGGTGCTGTAGGCCCTGCTGTTTCAGTTTCAACCTTTTCAGTGTGGTGGAACTCTACTCAATGTCCCAAGCCTCTCCACTCACCTGAAAGCCAAACTGCACCACAACACACACACGCGCATGTGTGCACATGTGTCCACACACACACACACACACACACACACACACACACACACACACACACACACACACACACACACATCCACCATTTGAGTTTGAGTCGACCACAGAGACCAGAGCAAAGGACCTGCTGTACAGTGCACACCCAAACCCAGGACACACACTAAAATAATTTATGCAGGACTGAGAGAGACGGAGCGAGAGAGAGAGCGAGAGAGAGAGAGAGAGAGAGAGAGAGAGAGAGAGAGAGAGAGAGAGAGAGAGAGAGAGAGAGAGAGAGAGAGAGAGAGAGAGAGAGAGAGAGAGAGAGAGAGAGAGAGAGAGAGAGAGAGCAGTGAAAATCACCCTGACACCAAACCAAAACCTTGCACCTTGTCCGAGTGTGTCTGAGACAAAAAAAAAAAGAGAGATGGTGGTGGTCAGAACAAAAACATCTAAGATGAGCATGACATTGGATATTTGGGGAGGACACTGGATATTTTCACATGATTAACAGGCAGCAGAGCGAGCGATGGAGTACAGCAAGCAAGGCTGCTGGAAGAGATTAATAGGCCCATAGGGCTTATGGCACGGCAGTGGCAGGGCAGTGCACAGCCTGCCTCCCTGCTGGGGCTAAATTACCCAGAGACAGCAGTGAATAGGCCAGTCCAGCTATACTATTGTGTAGTTTTATATAGAATTTATTCCTGCCATTATGTTTTCGTAGTAGGTCGCCCTGTAATAA